>NC_133622.1:221660268-221947768 GCF_048593235.1 Sminthopsis crassicaudata | reverse complement strand
TTAAATCTTGAACTCAGGACAGACAGGTGCTTGTTTATATTCAGTGTTGCATAGATATTTTACCAATTATCTTGGTCTATGAACATTCATAGGTGCTTGATTTTACATGGATTAAAAGACTTTTGTCTCTTATATGTTTGAGTTTCCCTGATAAATGGAAGAAAGCATCAATAACAATAATAACTTTATAATAATATCAGTAATAATAACTTACATTCACAGTTGTGTGGCACTTTAGAGTTTACACAGTTCTTTTTTATAATAAAGTTGTGGGTCAGGTAGTAGAAAAATATTTTTGCTTTACAGATGAGGAATTAAGTCCTGGATAAACTGAGTAATTTAGTTTAGATTATGCTGGCAGTAAAAGGTAGCTCTGGACTGAGTTTTGAAGGAAACAAGGGATTGAAAGGCTGTGGTGAGTTTTGTGGATGTCAGTTTTATCTCTTCATGTTCCTGGAAGGTAAAGAACTTTTCATATAACCTCTTTTCTCTTCCTTCTTTTGCATTCAGATATGTTTCAGGGAAGTATGTGGTTAAGTTTATTTTTGTTTTTGGAATATTTTCCTCTAGTGTGGTTGAAAGTCCATTGGCCCTTTAGCATAAGGGTTTAGAAGCCCCTTTCTGGTAAGGACCCATGTGACCATAGGTAGGTTGTTGCATGTCTCTGGGACTCAGTTTGCTCATCCATAGTGCAGAATTCTAGTGCCATTTTTGAAGTTCATTCGGTAGTTATTCCAAGAAGGGAGCCTCAATTTCCTCCTCTGTAAAATGGGGTAATAATAGTACTTTCCAGACTTGTTGTGAGAATCAAATGAGACTATACCATGTAACTACTAGCTAGTTATTATTATTCACTGTGCCATACTACCTCTTATGACAGAAGTATAGATATAGAAATTAGTACAAATTGAAATTTTTACTATAATTTTGCTTCATCTAATATGCTAGTATTTAATCCTCTTTTTAAAAACTTCTGTATTGCAGGAACCACATTTTACGATGGATAAAGACTTTAATACTGAACCAACTTCTTATTCTCTTCAAAGTTCTTCAGAACCATTGTTTTCTATTCAGATATTAGAATTCAAAACAAATTTGTTAGAGGCATTAGAAGAATTACGCATGAGAAGGGTAAGTGCTTTTTATTGTTCTGATTATTGTAAGCAAAATATTTGATTTTGATTGTATCTTTCATATCCTCAAATATTTCATTTCCCCTCAAAATTATCTCCTTAAAATATTAGTCCTAACTTAATGCTCTTTCTAGTATGGGTATTCTCTAACGGTAAAGGCTAAAACACAATCATACTTTCTCAATCTGGCTAATTCTGGTGTGTATCTTTCCACTGAACTTCCATATAGGGTCTTTCTACTATGCAAGGTGTTCTTGACTAGGTCTTCTACCTTTTGTCAGCTTATCTATGCAGCGCCTGGGCTATTTATTACTCCTCACTCTTCCTATGTAATTGGCGACTTCCTTCTCTAATCATATATTTCCTGAGCAACATTTTTTATTCCACTATGCAAGTCATCTTTGATTATATGTGGTAGGCTCTACTCATACCATGTCTTTCTTTTGCTCTTTGTGGCACTCAGAATTCTGATGGTTGTGTTCTATGACTTGCTGCTCTATGCTTGTGAGAAGAATAAGGACGTTCGAAAATGGCTTTTTTGTTTCAGGGAGCAACTTGGGATCACTGACTGTATGAGTAGTTTCCCCAAATGCAGCTTCTACTAAGCTAGGCAACATATCACGCATTGGAGACACCAAGGGAAAAATGAAACGGCTTTTCAAAGACATTACATTTTAGCATTCTAAGTTCAAAACACAGGCAAAGCAACCTATAGCATAATTTTGGTCAAGAGGGCACTAGGAATATCAGGAAACACTGCATGGAGGAGATGACGCTTGAGATGAGGTGGTTTAAAATTTTTTCCCACATAATTTTTTTTTTTTTTTTTTTTTTTGGCAATTGGGGTTGTGGCTTGCCCAGAGTCACACAGCTAGAGAGTGTTAAGTGTCTGAGGCCAGCTTTGAACTCAGATCCTCCTGACTCCAGGTCTAATGCTTTATCTATTGTGCCATCTAACCACCCCTTCCCAGATCCATTTTTAAATGGATTTGTAAAAATAGTTTGTGCAGTAGGTGCTTTCCTGTATTCACTAAAGGACAAAAAGAAGGAAAGAAGAAAGGAAGAAGATAATTGAAATGAGTTTCGAAGGAAGCAAGGAGGTCTAAGAGATAAAGGCATCCCAGAGAGAAAGGGCATCCCAGGCAGGGACGCAGCCAGTGTGAAGAATGTTGTGGGTGACAGACAGCAAGAAGGGCAATATGGCTAGACCACAAAAGGTGGGAGAGGGAATAATGGAGAACAGTTTGGAAAAGTAGATTGAAATCTACTGGTAGTGAAGGAATTTTAAAAGCCAAACCTAAAGATCGTGTACACACACACACACACACACACACACACACACACACACACACACACACATGTTTTGTTGAGGCAATTGGGGTTAAGTGACTTACCCAGCCAGGGTCACACAAGTAGGAATCATTAAGTGTCTGAGTCCTCCTGACTTCAGGGCTGGTACTCTATGCACTGAGCCATCTAGCTGCCCCTAAAGAATATATTTTTGATCTAAAAAGCAATTTTTTTCTATATTCTCTCAACAAACATTAAGTACTTGCTCTTATACAGCTAGGTAAATGCTGGAGATACAATGACACAGTCTGCCTCATTACCTCTCTGCTCATTGGGCTGTCTGTATACCTGCCTATCAGAATCTGGAATCATTTCACCATTAGCTGGGGTAAAGCTACCTTGGCTGAAGATTGAATTAGGAGCAAATGAACCATACCTCACACCTCTCTGGCTCTCCAACCCTAGACTTGGGATGTTCTGGACTCCACTCCCTGCCTTTGACTTGCTGGCCCCTTGGGAGGCACTTGCCATCTGTCCTGCCACTGCCTATGCATACTCCAACCCCAACTATTATTCTTGTTTTTACTTCTTACTCTAGTAAGAATGATAATCAAATTAAGAGTCTTCTTGCTCCTAAGAAGGCTCTGAAATTCTTGCTTTGTAGTCTTTAGAATCCTTGTTCTATATTCGGAATCCCAGCCTGTCTAGGTCCTTCCTATACTGCCACCTTTTGCTTCCTCCTACTGATCCATGTTATTCTTATTTCTCTTCTGTCTCTAGCCCAATCAAACTTCCTTTCCAGTGTGTCCTATGGATCCCTTGTTCTTTTAATAACAAACTGCCCACCACATTAAACTTCCTATTTCATGTTCTTCCCTTTCTAAGTTTATTTTGCATGATTTCCTTTTGAACACTTTGCATTCCAACTAAACTTAGTCTTCTCTGAAGCCAGGATTCTATATCTTTGGCCCTTTGTACAGATTGCTTATTCTTAGGTTAAACTCTCTTCTTACTTCTACCTCTTAGAATTTTCAAAATTTAACCTTTATAAGTTCTCTGCTATGAAGAGTTTTCCATTGTGATGATGCTCTTTTTTTTCCTTAAATAATCATGCATATATTTGTAAATTTATGTTATACTTTCTCTCCTGTTCCATAGAAGGTAAGCTTCCTGAGGTCAGAGACTATTTTAAATTTTGTCTTTAGTCCCCAACAGCCTAGCAGCTTGCCCATTATAGGCTTTGACTTCAATTTCCCAAATATCTTCTCTTCCCTATGAAGATCTCACAAAAATTCCCATGATGCCCTCATCATAGTTCCTAAATGATCCTTGAATTAATCATCTTTTGTGTAAGAATTATAAATGTGTGACATTCATACTGACCACTAAAATTTAATTGTACTATGTTTCTCTAGGCTCATGCTTGTCTTGATGCTTACCAGGGGTCTGTTCAGATTGCCTCCCCATACCCAAATAGAGAAAAAATTGCTAAAACAAAATTTTAAAATGTAAAACAAAAAAAAATAATACTCCTGGGAATTGTCATTTGGGATTTCTTTTGGGAGATGACTTGTGTATTCTCTCTGTTTCCACGATTGTCTCTGGTTCTAAGATATATGGGCATTTTTCTTTTAAGATTTCTTGAAATAGGATGTGTAGGCCCTTTCCTTCTCCTTATCACTCTCTCTTTCTCTCTCTTGTTCTCTTCTCTGGTTGTCTCTGTGTCTGTCTGGCTCTCTGTCTCTCTCTGGAATGATTCTGTTTATATTTTCCTTTTTGAGTTTTGTATTATTCCTGGATCTTAGGAACAAGCTAGGAACCTGAAAGATTTCAGTGTTTCTCCTAAGGCAATCCAATTCGCTTTTGGATAGCTCTAATTATTAAGATATTTTCCTTATATCAAGCCTATATTTGCCTCTAGGCAACTTCTAACAATTGCTCCTAGTACTGTCTTTTGGAGTCAGACAGAAGTCTAATCCCTCATTGAGTGACAGAGTCTTAACCTAAAGAGATCAAATTTATTTCTCCAAGTCTTCTCCAGCTTAAATATTCTCAAGGCCCTGGACAGAGCCTCATATTCTCTTGTGAGATCTCTCTAGTTTACAAATGTCTTTTCTTAAACGCATCAGAAAGAACTGAGTACAATCAACTAATGTAGTCTGTCCAGAACAGAATGCAACAGGATTAGGATCTCTTAAGGTGTGCTTTTTTTTTTTTTAAATGCAATGTAATGAAGGAAGATTTTACTGGCTTTTATGGAAGCCAGATTACTCTTTTTACTTATAGTGGGAACACAGTTCACTAAAACTGCCAGTCCTCAGAAGAACTTCTCTTTAGCAATGCTTTCCCCAGCTTGCACTTAGAAAGTTTAGTTTTTGAAGTCAAATGAAAGACTATTTAATCCTATCAAATTTCATCTTATTCAAATCAGTCCAGTATCTTAGCCTTTAAAGAATTCTTTTTGAATTCTATATCTATCTGTATGTATTAACTGTCCCTTCTAGCTTCCTATAATCTTAAAAATTGATAATCATTCATTGATAAAAATATCAAGCATAAAACATCTCTGGGATGCTCCATTGGAAAGCCCATTACAAGTTGACAAGAACTCATTCAGTAATAACTCTTTAGACAGTCATTCAATTCAAATCCATCTAATTGTACTATCAATCCTCTAGCCAATATTTCTTCATCTTTTCCATAAGAATATCATGAAATACTTTATCAAGTGCTTCATTAAACCACATGTCCACTATTCTTCTGAACTGCAGTTTAGCAATTGTGTTAGAAAAAGGAAATAAATAAGGCCATCTCCATGCATGGGATACTCTTTTTTTATTATTGTTAAAGCTTTTTATTTTCAAAACACATGCACGAATAATTTTTCAACATTGATCCTTGCATAGCCTTGTGTTCCAAATTTTCCCCTCCTTCCCCCCACTCCCTCTTCTAGATGGCAAGAAATCCAATATATGTTATACATATTAAAATATATGTTAAATCCAATATATGTAAACATGTTTGTACAATTATCTTGCTGCACAAGAAAGATCAGATCAAAAAGGAAAGAAAATGAATAAGAAAATAAAATGCAAATGAACAACAACAAAAAGAATGAAAATGTTATGTTATGATCCACACTCAGTTCCTGTAGCCCTCTCTCTGGGTATAGATGGTCCTTTTCATCATGAGATCATTGGAACTGGCCTCAATCATCTCATTGTTGTAGAGTCACGTTCATCAGAATTGATCATTATATAATATTGTTGTTGCCATGTACAATGATCTCCTGGTTCTATGCCTGGGATACTCTTGATGAACTTTTATAAATTATTTTCTTTTCTAGATATATACCAACCATGCCTCTAATAGGATGTATAAGAATTTTGCCAGGAATCAAAGTCAAGTTTACTGGCCTTTATCTCCTTCTCAGTTCTTCCGTCCTACCTTTTTTCTTCTTTGGAGTTCTTTAACTAAAAGCTGAGTAATCATATTTAGAGCATGTTGTCGAAGGAATTCTCTTCACCTGTCAGTTGGATTAGAGGGGCTCTCCTTCCAAATTGGCATTCTGTGGTTTTGTTACTTTACCACCTTGTATTTAATGGAATATAGAAATGGTATTTAAGGACATGAAATATGAAATAGATAAGATAAGGTATTTAGATTGGAGCCAACATAGCTTTAAAGGCACTCAGGGATTGATTTTTTTTTAAGATATCATAAGGATGGGAGCAGCTAGTGACTATAGTGGATAAAGCACCAGCCCTGAAGTCAGGAGAACTTGAGTTCATATCTGACCTCAGATATTTAACACTTCCTACCTGTGTGACCCTGGGCAAGTCACTTAACCACAACTGCCTCAGCAAAAAAAAAAAAAAAAAAAAAAAAAAGATATAAAGAGAAGAAAGCTCCAAAACAAGAAAATAGATCATTATTATTTAAAAAAAAAAAAAAAAAAAGATAACTGAGAAGACATCCAACTGGTGACTCATTTGTCTACATTCTCCTACCTCTAAGTTTCTTGAAAGAATAAATTAGCTTTTCAGTTCATAATCTCCAGACATGGAACTTGTCCCAGAATTGCATGAAAGAGCAGCTGTCATCACATTTGGGAAATGGCCCAGCACTTTCAATGATTTTCAAATTTGTTCTTGTTGGGGTTCACCACCAAATGATGGAGTACAGGAGTGCTAACCCCCCCCCCAAACATCAGAGTTTCAGGACTTCTGAATGGGGCACCAAAATGATGGGGTTTTATACCCAAAATGATGGAGTTAGGGAGAAGGGGTTTTGAACACTCAAAAATATTAGAATCATCTCAAAAGAATTAGTAAACTTAGACCTTTTCCAAACAAGAGGAAGAGTGGGCCTAAATCCATAAAGGTTTTTAGCAAGGAAAAGAGTTTTAGCAATTAACAAGGGGAAAGACTAGTTCCCCATCAGAACTCACAGTAATCAGGGGAAAAATGCCATTAAGGTATGGCAAGTTCCTAATGAGTTCCAAGTTAGCTATAACAAGGAGAAAGGATTACACCATTTACTGGGGGGCTAACCCTAAAAAAAGAGTTGGGGTCCTAATAGATATTAGCGGGTATTTACAGTACAAGTAGATCTTTTATAGGGGAAATATAACCTTGGGGATGACATCATAAATTGGTTTTCTGATTGGATATAGTAAGGGGGAAAAGTTATGATGATTTTGTCTGTGCAAGGTATTCTGCAAGGAACAAAAGGCCTACTTAAGAATAAAAGAACTACATAAGGCAGAAGATGATCCTATCAGTGCTCCTCCCTATTTGCCATAGGGAGCATTGTAAGTAGTAAAATTCAGGTTCTTGCCTGATGCCACTCCCTGCCTGGGGTTTTATTCAGCCCCCATCATTGTTCCCAAACACAGAAATCCATCTTTTAAGTCATTTTCTCAATAAGTCTGTGAATATTAGGATTTCAGAAGAATAAAAATAGCAAGACTTGCTATCAGAAAGGCATGTAGTTATTGGCTGCAATATATTTTCAAGGATGACCTAAGAATGGGATGCAAAAATGGGCAAGGATAATAGATGGATGCCTTCAGTATGGCACAAATATCTAAAACATACTAACAGGTTCAGAGGAAAGCCTTCACTATATTAGTAGGCTTTCTTTGAAGGATTTATGAAAGAACATGATCAAGAATTGCACAGAAAAGGAAAATAGGATTAGATTGCCATCTGTGTTGATGAAGAGACTGCTCATATCAATGAGATCATGGATTTATTGAAATAAATGAGTGAACCATTTCTCAGAAGATGAATATGGAGAGAAATCCAAGCACTAAGGACCTATCTGTGAATAATCATAGTTATGGTTTAAAAACCATGATCGGAATTATACACAGCAACAAGAAGATTGTACAATGAATGATTTTGATAGTCATGGCTCTTTTCAACAATGAGATAATTCAGGCCAGTTCCAATGATCTTGTGATGGAGAGAGCCATCTGCACTCAGAGAGAGGACTGTGGGAACTGAGTGTGGATCACAACATAGTAGTTTCATTCTTTTTGTTAGCTTGCATTTTATTTTCTTTCTCATTTTTTCCCTTTTTGATCTGATTTTTCTAGTGCAGCAAGATGATTGTGTAACTATATATGTATATATTGTATTTAACATATATTTTTATCATGTTTAACACTGCCATTTAGGAGAGGGCATTTAGCGCCATTTAGTGCAGGGGAATTTGGGAACACAAGATTTTGTAAGGATCATTGTTGAAAAAATTATCCATGCACATGTTTTAGAAAATAAAAAGCTTTAATTAAAAAAAAAGTTGTGTGTGTGTGTGTGTGTGTGTGTGTATGTATATATGTATATAGAAATATATCCTTTCTTAACTATGGCATACTTGGGGGGTGGGGAGAGAATGGAAAGAGGAGGAATACATCAAAGAATAAAAGGACGATTTACCGGGAAGTAAGGAAAAGATAGACACATGAAAATTTCTTCTATTAATATTTATACTTTCTTGAACTGGTAATTTGTTTTTTATATTTATTATATAAAATATTTTTATATAATTTGTACTCTCCTGATGTTTTGCTAGGCATATGACAGTGTTCTCCTTTGTTTTATTTTGTTTTGTATTCCTTTTCTGTTTTTTGATTTTTTCTTTTTTTTTTTAATAAAAATTAAAAAAAATAAATTTACAGGGTGCAAAAAAGAAAAAAATAAGACAGAAAATGAACAATGACATAAGAGGAGAATCAGGATATGATAGTAACAATTGCTTCATAAAAGTCACAGAGAATTGATAACTGAGGAGTAAAAAATCTTCTCATTTTTCCATTTGAGTGGTGTTCATTATGGAAGGGATTAAAACTTAATTACATGGAGATTAAAGAGTGAATGGATGGATGAGGAAATGAAAGCAGCGGGTATAGAGAACATATTCCACAAATTTAACCATGAATGAGAGGAGAGAAAAAAGTTTGGTTTTTTTCAATGTAGAAGATATATATATCTGGAAGTAATTGAGAAGTAGAGATCACCTACTGGTGATGACTACTTGGTGATTAAATTTTTGTTTGGTGCAACTCATGAAACAAATAAAAGTACAAAATGACTCTTAATCCTGTCTTGCTGCTTATGCTTCTTCAGGGATAGAGCAAAGGAAATGGTGGGAAAGGGACAAAAATACCAAGAATCCATTTTTATATTATCTTTCTATTTTAATTTGATTGTTAATATTTTAAATGTGAGATCCTTGTCCATTGACCAGTGAATGAATGTACAAATTGCTGGAGGAGCTGAATCATAACATCAATATTTTTTGCTAGAAATGAAACCAGAATACAGAAAGAAGTTTGTTTAATGGAAAGGATGGATCGCAGAAACTTCTTTTTTATTATTTATTTATTTTTAATTTAAAAATTGAGTTCTGAATTCTTTCCTTCTACTCCAACTTTACTCATTTGGAAAGCAAGAAATGTTATATCAATTATACCTGTGAAATCATGTAAAACATATTAGCCATGTTGCAAAAAAAGGCTAGAAAAATAAGGAAAGTGGGGGAAAAATATTCTTCAATATGCATTCAGACTCACATCATTTCTTTCTCTGAAGGTGAGTAGAATCAAAAATCCTTCAGAATTGTCTTGGATCATTGTATTGATCATAATAGCTAAGTCTCCACAGTTGTTCACCATGTAATATTGCTATAACTGTGTACAATGTGCTCCACATTTCAGTTTGCATCAATTCATATGCTTTCCCAGGTTTTTCTGAAACTATCCTGCTTGTTATTTATTATGGCACAATAATATTCTATTACATTTATATATTACAACTTGTTTAGCTATTTCCAATTGATGGGTATCCCCTTAATTTCTTATTCTTTACCATCACAAAAAGAACTACTACAAATATTTTTGTATATATATGTCCTTCTCCATTAAAAAAAATCTCTTTGTAATACAGATCAAGTATGGTGTTGCTGGACCAAAGAGCATGCACAGTTTTATAGTTCTTTGCAGATAGTTATAAATTGCTCTCTAGAATGGATGAATCTGTTTATAATTATTACAATTATTTCATGGCGTATCTAGTTATTTCATTTTGCAGTACTTAAAAAAGTGTTTGTAAAAAGATTACCACAAATAATTATAGATTATATATCAGCCTTGTTTGTTGAAGATGAAGAAATATAGAAAATATGTGGAAAAACTCAGTCCTTCCAAATTAAGTCATTATAGGATTATAGGATCTTAAATTCAGAACAGGAAGGGACCTTCCAGACCTTGGAGTAGCTCCTCCTCATGTTGCAAATATATTCTGATATTTGATGACTTTGAAGCAAGGGTGGGAAATAGTGAGGAAAGTTCAAATTATGGGCAAAGCGTGGTTCAGGACAAAGGAACACAAGAGGTCACAGAATTCTAGGTTACCCAGAAGCCACACACTTTTACATAATGAGCACTTTTGTTGAAAAAAAGAAAAGTAAGTGCTAGACATAGTGATTAACAAGTATTATTGTGAAAAATTGAAATAATTTATATTTTAATAGACAGGAAAAAACTTATAATTAGTGTGGGAAATACAGGTACAAATGAACTATTTAAGGAAGTAATGAGAGATTAGAAATGAGAACTGGATATCAGAATTGGCCTTAATATTAACTACAATACATTTAAGTGATATAAATTTGTTGCTGCAATAAGAAGAGCAAAGGAACCTAGGAAGTGCTTTAACAAACATTTGACTTTCCAAGTGGAAAGAAATTGTACACAGAGGAAGCATCAGTTTAGAATATGAACTTGTTTGCAAAATTTTATTAAAAAGGATATCGAACAGATGTACTCATTGTTTCATAAAGCAAAAAGAAACAGTAGATGGTAAAAAAAAATAAAAGCTTGATGAGAAGTTCAATTAAGCATAGACATCACAAGAGGATATAAGAGCAAAAATGGAAGAAGAGCAAACAGAAGAAAAATGGAAAAGATCTGTAAATATTACCATAACAAATAAAAATATTACTATAAAAAACTAAAACAAATTCCATCAAAAGAACAATGGAACCACCACACACAGAGAGGTAGAAATGTCACTAAAATGAACTAAGATGGTAAACTCTGAAATATTGCACAGGTTCCTGCAGAGATCTGTAACCATTCAGAAGAGTCTGACTTGACCATTTCTACAGGAAAGACCAAATGAATGAAGAATGTCTGTTGCCCAAATTATGGCATATATTTGGATAGAAAATCTACAGAACTTGTCTATCAATATAAATACTTGAGAGAGGTAATACAGATATAGTTAAAGAGTTGGTTTTGACATTGACCAGAAAGAGGCTTCTGGGAAATTGTACAGTTCTGTCAGTGGTTTAATTTCAAGTTCCTCAAATGATTCTAAGTTTTCCATAGAAACTAAGAGTTAACTTTCTAATTCCAATGTTCTGTTGATGGTGCATGCAGTGAGACATAGAATACAATAGTCCTTAAAGAACTAGAACTACATATCACAGGGCAATAGAGAAATGAATGGGCTGCAACATGTAAACCAATGAGGAATTTGGAAGATGAATAGAAATAAATGATCATCATGGAAATGTATGGTAATAAGTATAAATGGATTGGTCATGTGGTGAGAATGAGAGAGACAGATGGATAAGCAGAGTGCTTCACTGGCACCCTTGAAATGTCAGGAGAAATTGAAGACCTTGCACGTTGGGTAGTAATTATATGAGAAGACATGAAAAAGAGTGATCTGGGATGGACAGATATGGATGCTTTGTTGGAATAAACTCCCATATTGATAAGATCACAGATCCCTCTGAGTATTTGATTAAGGAATAGAGATAGTGGATGGGAAAGTATTGAAGATGCTTGATAGAAGTAGGGTACATAATTTAAAGGCCAAGACCCTACAGGAGAAGGATGAGATCAATAGCATGGGTAAAGGGGCTAGCCTTGGAGAGAAGGAGAGACAGTTGTTCTTGCGAAAATGATAAAGAGGATGTTTTGAATTGGAGAGAGAGAAGATTGAGGGAGCTCTTGGTAGATGACTTTAATGTTACATCTATTTATGATGGGGGAGAAAGATTCATAAGGTAGATTATAAGAAAGTAGAAGGGCTTATGGAATCCCTCTTACTTTGTAGGAATTTGTGTAGTAAATCCATAGAATAATCCTAGACTATTTAGTACCACTTTCTATCCATAATGGAGGCCTAATTTTAGCATTCCATTTTTTTTTCTGACAGATAGAAGAACATGAGGGCAGGAATGGACTAAAGGCTGAGAGAACAGCTGGAGATCTTAATCTTATGCTCCTAAAATTAGTATTAAAAGGCAGTAGAGTGGTAAGGATCCAGCTGGAAAAATTCTTTGGCAGAAGCAACTGGAGAAATTTTTCATCATTTTAAAAAAACTTTGAATTTGGTTCAGAAAACAGTAAGCCAAAAACAATTTTAAGAAATTCCATTGAATTTGATTTTATTGCAAATAGCTTCGTAATAATGATTTGAATTTTTATTTTTAAAAAATAATTTCTCAAATTTCATTACATTTACTCAAAATTATTTCTAAAGAAGCAGTTAGTACATTTTCATTGGTAAAACTCAGATGCACTCTGTATGACAAAAAGCATGACCCTATTTCAGTTGAATTTTGGAAAAACAATATACTTAAAATAAAAATGTTTTATAATAACAAATTTTTAAAAGTTTTATACATGTGGGCATTTGAAATATTGTATAAAACTATTTTTGTATAAAAGAAGAAATATTGCTATTGTTTTAAAAATATTTTAACCCTCTAATATATGAAATAATGGAAAGTAAATATTTTGGTGACAGTTTGAAGGAAATTCAGCACAACATTCTATAAGATAAAGGTACTTCTATTTTTTCCCCCAAATCATAGATGGGACTAGTAAACACTTTACTATATATATATTTGCGGTGAACTCTGTAGAGCACATCTGGGATAGAAAAAATGGACTTTGGAGTTTCTTTCTTTTGATAATTTATCAGACAAGCTGGCTGGCAGTTTTCCCTCAAGGCTAATATATTTTTGTCTTGTGGTGGCCTACTGCCCTTTACATTTTTAACACAGTATGACCTCTCTATTATATTTGGTTAGAGTGCTACCCTGTAAAAATGACTTTTAAATTTAAAATAATTTTATAGTTTGTTATTTCCTGTTAATATGTACTAGGAAAGAAACTTTTCTATTTATATCATTAAAATGGACTTAAACATTAGGGAATTGAAAGGGTTACTACTGTATTTCTATTTCTAAGTGTTGTATTTATAGGTTATCTATGCTAAATAAGTTTTTGTCATAAACTCTTGAAATTTATTTTGTTGTGATTAATTACAGATTTAGAAGTGAAGTAAAAGTAGCTATCAAATGGGAAATACTTTTATTTAAGCAAATATGCTTCTATGTAACTATTATTTTCTTTAAATATTACATGCAGTGCTCTATTCTATATGTGTTCTAATTTTACAAAGACATGGTATTTTGATTGATTTATATTGATCAACATATTTGTTTAGTATTTATTGTGTGGCTACTAATGTATTAAGGACTATGAATCATATAGAAGAAGTATTATGTAGATCCTTGTCCTCAAGTAACATATAATTTAATTGAAAAGCTAAAACTAACATGAATGATTTGAATGTTTATACTTTTAAAATAGCAATGTATTTTCATTACATTTACTCAAAATTATTTCTAATGAAGCAATTAGTACGTTTTCAGTACATTAACACTATAAAATGGAGAGAATTCCCCTACAGGATAGAGTGGCTGTGAGGATTGAATAAGATATCTGTGTACCTGGCTTATGTTGGCACTACATAAATACTTTTCCCCTTCTCTGGCCCATGAAGTGATTAAGGAACAATAAAGTGATAATTAGTATGTTTTTGATTGCAGGCATGGTAGGAATTATATGATGTAGAGGGAATTAAATTTTTTTTAGGTATGAGCTGGTTTAGAGGTCTACTGAGGTCCCCTGAAATTCTGTTATTCTCAGGTTAGAGGGAAATAGATGAATTTGCATTAGAGAAGGAGGTTTCCTGGGTAAGCTGGGAAAAATTAATCTTTGACAGAAAATTAGGATTTTGATAAATTGGCAGGAGGAAAAACACTGTGAGGGTCTCCATAGGCTGTTATAAATTCAAGCAAAAAATTATAAAGAGTTAACATGATAGGTTTCGTTGAGGTGAAGAGATTGATTCTCCTGGAGAGGAAGTGTTCTTGGTGGATAGAGAACCAGACTTGGGTTAGGGAATTTGGATTTGGGTCCCATTTCAGACATTTAGTAACTATGTGATGACAGGCAAATAACTTAACCTTTCTGCTTCCTCATGAAGACTATTGTGAAAAAAGCTTTTTCCTAAGAGAAGAAAGTAATTTTCCAAATCTAAAATTACCTAAGTGTGAATTATTATCTTTTGTGGGAATAAGATTGAAGAGACAGGGTAGGACCAGACTAAGAAAGCCAATTAGAGAAGTTTAGACTACAGGGATTTAGAGAATCACTATAGGGTCTTGAAATGGAACAACAGGATGAAAATAGTGGTTTGAAATGGACTAGTGTGAATGTAGTATACGGGAAGGGTTGGATAAGGGAAAGACTATAGGTTATAATAATCAGGAGGCTATTGGAGTAATAAAGGCAGAAAATGATAAGGCCCCAGATTAGATTGTGACAGAGGGAAGGAAAAGATACTCTGCGTATATGAATAATCAATAATAATTAAAAACAGGAAAGAAGACATAATAGAAGGCTCAGGCATAGAACACTTTTTTTTTTTTTAACTAACTTTTACATCTCAATATTGTTTTCTTCCTTTAATGAACTAGCTCAGGCACTGACTAACCTTTCCATAAAACCTTTCTTGATACCTCTAGCTTAAAGTGATATCACCTATGTGTAATGTTCTGTTGTCTCCTTCAACTGCCGATAGCTCTCTGGGAGGAGCTCTGCCGTCTCAACTCAATCCCAGACTAGACTCTTCTTCCTCCAGTTAGCCGTCCCAACTCTGTCCCAGAGTAGACTCATTCCTTGCTCAATGTTTCTTCTTTTATCCTCCCAGAGAATGGGTGTGTGAGAACTCAAGGGCTTATGGGAAAATTACTTCAACCAATGAACTTGCTCCTTTTAAAGGTTGTGTAAACTCCTTTTCATATGTAAACTCCTTCTCAGAAGTTCAAAGGGGTAAATTCCCCTTAAAGGCTGGAACCAAAGGTGTGAACTAGAGAATTGTTAAGTATCGATTTAGCACTTAGTAATAACCTAACACCTATGGATCTCTTCATATAGTAGTCTACCTTTTGCCTGCATGTATATATATATATATATATATCAAATATGCATGTTTGATTCCCTCTTTGGCTATATCCTTCAGATAAAATTTTAAGCTTCTTGAGGACAGGGAGGATTGATACATCTATATTCATAGCACCTGGCACAATGTCTTGCACATAGTTGGTGCTTAATAAAGATTTGTTGCTTAATAAATTCCAATGGAATTAATGTGGTAAAATGAAGACTAGTGTTTTAGTTTTTTTAACCTGAACTTTATCATTCTCCCTCAAGTACTGGCAGAGTGATTTATGACAGAGTGAAAGGGAAGGAATTGAGCAAGCTCTGGCACTAGAATGAATACTTGAGTAGATTTTGGGATACACGTTTCTTTCTGAGACTTTCATAATACAATTTCTTTATTCTAGAGAAGATGTACAATAATTTTAAAATGTATTAATTATACTCTATTTGAGGTAACATTTCAAAAGATAAAGACAAATAAACTGGATTTTATATTCCTATTCTTCATATATGTTTATTATCCTAAAAATACTTTGGAACAGTGTTTAAGGTAAAATTCTAGTCTTTAATACAAATATTACATCTTATTTGGAAAGTTATTTTAAGACTTTAAAACTGTTATGCTTATTTGAGAGAGATTTTTTTCCAACTTTAATCAAAAACCAAACCCCTATAAAAGAACAACTATTTGATGGAATTTCATGAAAAATTGAATAGTTCAATTTCGTAGGAGGTATATTATGAGTTTGAAAAAGACAGTACAAGTACCTAGCTGCAGTTTTGGCTGCTTGGGCATGAGCCAGCTGTACTTTGTTCCTAAATCTGTTCAGGGTCAGGAATTGAAGAGGCCTGACCAATGCACAGCCCATCTTGTAAAACTACAGCCTGAAGCAAACACTTTAAAAAAGCATGACACTTTCAAAAGGTTATAACGAGTAAATAAACCATCAAATTACTCCTCTTTTATTGTTTTTGTAAAAACACTTAAATCCTTGTAGTCCTAAGGCATATAATAAAAAAAAAATAAATGGTAGGTTCTGTTGTACTTTATTCAAGTTACACTGGATACTCTTTCTAAATTTATTAACTTTTTTATGGACAACTTAATTTAGTAAACATTTTTAGTACTAACTTTTGAAAGTGCCCTACTAGGTAGATAGAAAAGAGAAAAATAAAATTAAAAAAAAAAAGTAAGATGAGATTTGTTTAAACAAATATAATAGTGGAGGCTAATTAAAACAGGTACTAATGAATTAGCTACTTGTTAGATTTTTTTTTTTTTGTTATGTTGAGAAATATACTGTATTTTACTGTTGGAGAAGATTTCACCCACAAAAATAACAAAAATTTTAGAATAGTGAGATGTAATGCTCTTCTCTAAATTATAATCGTTCTCTGGGAGCAGGTTTCTTGAGGAGCTTCTGGATTCAACCTTAGTTTCAGTTCAGTAATCACCTCAACTTCAGCCAGGAGTTAAAATCTAAATCCTTTATTGTTTCCTTTTAATTCTTGTCTCTTTTCCTGGGGCCCAGTTAGCTTGGTTCCAAGAGCTCCCTCCAAATGTCTCTGAATCCAAAGGTTTGTCCTTCAACCTCCAGCCAGCACAATGGTGGAAAATGGAATGAATCTGACTCTGCTTCCCAGAGAGGGGACTTGTGGGCTTCTGAGTTGTGAATGTCCTGAAGTCAATCCTAGTTGAGGCTTCTAGCTTATATATGCTCTTTAAAAGTGTGAACTCTAATGTGTATTAATGTGTGAACTCTCTTAAAGGTGTAAACTCTAAAGGTGTGAACTAAGTACATAAACATTGTCTCTATCAATTCCAGTGACTTAGCACCTTGTTTCAAGTTCTGGCCCATAACAGTGAGATGTTATTCAATGTGGTGTACAAATGCCATTTACTGTACTATTGTTTTTTCACAGTATTCCTATCAAATAATTATAATTTATTTGAAAGTTAACAAAAGTTAACCAGAATTGTTGTGACTTCCAGAGAAGCCCAGAATTTCTTTCTACTTTATTCATTCCTCTGAACTTTCTTAACACCTGGATTGTAATTTTCTTATTGCAGCTAATTAGATTTATTTTATTTGAGATAAACTTCTTGAGAACAGAGATAATTCCTCCCTTATTTTTTTTTGTATACCTCACAGTGCTTCAAAGATATAAGGAACTCAAAAAATATTAGAGGAAATGAATATTATGTAGGTGGAAAAAGTTCTTTTGCTGCATTTCTCTCCAATAGCTACATTTTAGAAAATCCTTAGTACCTATGAGGCACATATATCCAATGTGATTTCTGACTTACAGGAATTTAAATGATAGATTTGTTACAAATTTGTAAAAGTTGAATTTCAGATTGATGTTTTGTTACTGATTTAAAATTTACAAAGTTTGTTCAGTGTGTAAAATCCTTAAAATTATTATTTGAAAAAAATTCAGTATCCTTTAAAGATGCTCTCATCTCCCTATTAAGTCATCCTTTATTATAAAAGTAACAGTTAAGCAAAAACATCCAATACAGTAACTGTATTCAATATTCTAGATTATTTTTGGTCCTGATAGTTCTCTACTTCTTTCCTCTGAAGGCAGAGATATATTCTATTTTCTCTTCTTTAAAGTATTCATTGATTTTTTCATTTCCTTGGATGACATTTTAGCCAAATATAGGATGGGAATTATGCATTCATATTTACTGGGTAATTTTTTTTTAAGGAATATGTTTAGTTATTTGAAACCTAGAATATTATTTCTGAAGCTATACTTTTCTCCTTGTAAATAAACATATTTGACCAGACTCAAAATGGCTTACTTCTGAGAAGGAAAAGAAGCAAAATATGGGCATTTTTAGACATGTGTAATGATGGTGGTACTTGTAGGGGATTCCTGGCTCTTGAAAAGAGGTTCCAGGTCTCAAACAGTAAAAATCTCTCTTGCTTGGTCTGGGAATTTTGTTTCTTCTTATAGATTGAAGTTCTTATATGTTGTATAGTTCTTATGTGAAATGGAAGGCTTAGAGAAGTTGAGGAAATGGTGGTAGCGAACAGTTTTAAAATTTAACAATTGATTATTGTTTGAAGACCCTCCTGCAAAAATTGTCAATCATTTTTGTTGAATTATTTGTAGATATTCATTCTCCTCTCCAATGCTAAGAATATGAGATTAAACTCTTGAGAGTCATGTTAGCTCTAATATTTTGTGATTGTGACTGATTTCTTTGGGGATTTTACAATCCTGGTGGATTACACTATCATTGTTATTAAAATATAAAGGCATTTAGTAAGTACCTAATTATGCATGACATTTTACTAGATTATGTTCCCTGGAGTTTTACAATCGAAGGCAACATTGACAAGAATAAACATGTAAGACAAATAGAAATAGTAAGCTAATACTAAGTTAGGAAAATAAATACATTGTTTACATACATTTATCATGCACTACCAGAATAAAGATCATTGTCTGTGGCTACAAGAAAAAAGCAAGCCTAAAGTAGAATGTTTTAATATAAATAGATTTAACAAAATCTTACACATCACCTTTATGGACAAGATGGAGAGGTGTAGGCAGATGGATTAAAAACAGGGTAGAATGACTAGATCCAATTTGAAGTGAAGTTTCTAGTGGTCCTAGACATTTCTCCTTGGTCCTGTGTTTTATTTTCTTTTAAAAATAGTTTTATTTAGTGATTTGAATGAAAAAGGCATAGGTAGAATATTTACCAAATTATGTGGCCAACAAAACTGTTGGAGGTATCTTTTAGCAAGATCTAGTTTCCTTCCTAATCTCTTTTAATTAGATTTCTTTTTTGCTTTTACTTTGAGATTAGGATTGCTACCGCTTCTTTTTTAAAAATTAATTTATTTATTTTTACTTCAGCTAAAGCATAATAGATTATGTCCTAGCCTCTTACTTTTACTCTGTGCTTCAAGTTTGTTTCTTGTAAATAACATATGGTAGGCTTCTGGTTTTTGATCCACTGTGCTATCCATTCCTGTTTTATGGGAGAGTTCATCCCATTCACATTCTTAGTTATGATTACTAAGTATATATTTCCATAGATCTTAGTTTTCCTACTGTTTATCCTTTTTCTCCTTTCACCCTTTCCCTGGGTTTTGCTACTGTCTACCACCTCCCTTGACCCACCCTTCCTTCTGTCAGTTCTACCTTTCCTTTCCCTTTACTTAATTTCCTTTCCTCCAGTTGGGTAAGATAACAGATTCAACTGATTGTGTATATTATTCCCTCTTTGAGCCAGTACTGATGAGAGTAAGATTCAAGCGATTCCTTTTATTCAGCTTTCCATCTTTCTCTTCCCTATAATAGATCTTTTGTACCTCTTCATGTGAAATAATTTACCCCATTCTCCTTTCTTTTTTGCACCCAGTGTGTTCATCTTTCTTCATCACTTAATTATTTTTATGTCATTCCCTGAAATTCATCTTATACTCTTACCCTCATATTCTTTCTAGAAGTATTATTAGTTAGACAAATTTTAAGAATTGCAATTAGCATCTTCTCATGTAGGGATATAAACAATTTAGCTTTGTGATTTTTTTTTCCTTTTAAATTTTATTAGGTTTAATTCCCTTATGAAAACTTGAAATTCTTTTATTTCATTGAACAACCATTTCCCCCCTTTAACATACTATGCTTAATTTTGCTGGGTAAGTGATTCTTGGTTGTAGTCCTAGCTCCCTTCTGAAATATGTTATTCTGTGATCTTTAATCTTTTAATGTTGCAGGTTCTAAGTCTTATGTAATTTTTTTTCTCCTGAGGGAATTGGGTTAAGCGACTTGCCTAGAATCACATATCTGGGAAGTGTTAAGTGTCTGAGATCAGATTTGAACTTAGGTCCCTCCTGACTACAGGCCTGGTGCTTTATTCACTGTACCACCTACTTGCCCCATCCTGTGTCAATTTGATTGTGATTCTCAGATATTTGAATTGTTTCTTTCTGGCCACTTGCAGTAATTTTTTCTTGTCCTGACAGTTCTAAAATTTGGCTATAATGTTTTTTTGGAGTTTTTATTTTGGGACTTCTTTCCTGAGGTGATCAGTGGATTCTTTTAATACCTATCTTGCCCTTCTGGTTCTAGGATATCAGGGAAGTTTTCCAAGTTCTTCTTTTGATTATGTTTCTGAGTAATTAAGTGATTTTGATATCCCTCCTGGATCTATTTTCCATGTCAGTTATTTTTCCCATGAGATGTTTTACATTTTCTTCTATTTTTTTTCATTCTTTTGAATTTGTTTGATTCTTGATGTCTCATAGAATCATTAGCATATACTTGCTCAATTCTAACTTTTAAGAAATTGTTTTTCTCAATTAGCTTTTGTATTCCACCAATTGTATTTTTTGGACAATTGTACTTTTTAAGGAATTGTTTTCTTTAATGGATTTTTGTATATCCATTTGATTAGTTTAGCTTTTAAAGCAATGTTTTCTTTTTCCAAGTGGTTGACTCTTTTTTCATAATTCTCTTGCATCATGTTCGTTTCTTTTTCAACATTTTCTTTTACTTCTCTTATATTATTTTAAGATCATTTTGAGCTCTTCTATGAGTACCTTCTGGCTTGAGACCACTTCTCATTTTTCTTTGGGATTTTGCCCAAAGGTATTTTGATTGTTGTCCTCTTCTGAGTTTCTTGATCTTCCTTGTCACCATATTAACTTTCTATGATCAGATTCTTTTTTTTCCTTTTGATTGTTGTTGTTTTTGTCTTTCATATCTTTTTGGTTTTTTTCCTTTTCTTTGTTTGGGTAGTGGAAGGGACACTGTTTCAGGCTTCTTATGCCAAGGTCTGTGGGCCTTGGCTATTTATTTACTTGGTGTTGCCTTGAGCCGCATGAGACACCCTTGTGTCTGAATCTGTGCTGAGAGGTTATGGGGTGGAGAGTTTAGGGGTCTGGCAGCATGCTAAATTGGTTTTGCCATGTGCTGAGGCCAGTGGAGTGTTTCTGTATTTCCCAAGGCACACTGAAGAACATAATCTGCTGGTTATTGCCTGTTTGTCCAGGGCTATACTGAAGCACATAATGATTTTCAGAGCTGGAGTCTGCCTGTTCCCTGACTATAGTGAATTATATGGGAGAATTCTAGTATTGGTGTTTGCTCCATCACACTGGGACTCAGGATCTATGACTGATTTGTTGAGGTGGGACATTCTGCTGGCTTGCTGATATGCTTCCTGTCTTGAACTGCATTCCCCTTTTACCTGAGTGATACAGATCTTTCCTTCAGATTTTTCTTGGTCTCCAAGATTGTTTTACCCTATGTTTTGGCTGATTCTGTTGTTTCAGGATTTGTTTTAAAGTAAAACAAGAAGATAAAAGTTGAAAAGCTTTTTCACAAACAAAATCCATGCAGTGAGAATTAGAAGGGAAATTAACTGGAGGAAACTTTCCACAGCAAAATATCCTGACAAAAGTCTTATTTCCAAGCTATATAAGGAATCTATGCAAACATAATAGTAATTAAAAATAACACATAATAATATAATGGTAACAAATACACCAGAAAAAGTTATTCCTAGTAGAAAATTGATGTTCAAAGGGTTCTGATAGGCAGTTTGCAAAGGGAAAAAAATGAAAATTATCAAGAGCTCTGTTAAAATTCTCCAAATCATTCATAGGAAGAAAAAATTACAAGAACTCTGAGGTTCCCTCTTAAAGTGGCAAAGAGAAAAACTGAAAAATGGAAATTATTGGGGAGTGCTTTTGGAAGAGAGACACTAATGTTTGATTGGTATTTGGATCTAATCACAAAGTGACTGAATTTTGCATACATTGACCCAATGTCCCACTACTTTTGCATACCTTTGATCCACTATGAAGGCATGCATCTTAAAGAGTTAAAATAAAGGGAGAAAGAATCTATCTGTGCAAAAGTATTTATAGAAGTTCTTTTTATTGTAGCAAAGAAGAAATAAAATGGGTATCATAATTGGAAGATCTGAACAGATTATGGCATATAAATATAATGGGAAATTATTGTTCTATAAGAAATGACAACTTCAACTGCTCATGAGTAGGCTGAGCTAATATAATAAAAATGACAATTCTACCTAACTTAATCTACTTATTCTGCTCCATACCAATCAAATTGCCAAGAAATTACTTTATAGAGCTAGAAAAAATAACAACAGAATCCACCTGGAAGAACAAAAGATCAATAATGCCAAGGGAATTAATGAAAAAAAATGCAAACAAAGATGGCCTTGTTGTACCAGACCTAAAACTATATTATATAAACCAGTGGTCATAAAAATCACTTGGTACTAGCTAAGAAATAGAGTAGTGGATCAGTAGAATAAGTTAGGTTCACAAGAACACAAGCTATTCCTCAATTGATAAATGGTCAAAGAATATGAATAGACAATTTTTATTTCTAGTCATATGAAAAAAATGCTCTAAATCATTATTGATTGGAGAAATGTAATTTAAGACAATTCTGAAGTACCATTTCATACCTCTCAGATCGGCTAAGATGACAGGAAAGGATGATGAATGTTGGAGAGGAAAACTGTGACAATAATACATTATTGGTGAATCCAACCACTCTGGGGAGCTATTTGAAACAAAGGGCTATAAAACTATGCATACCCTTTGATCTAGCAGTGTCTCAACTGGGTCTGTATACTAAAGAGATAATAAAAAAGGGGAAAGGACCCACATGTGCAAAGTTGTTGGTAGCAGCCCTTTTTGAAGTGGCAAGGAACTGGAAACTGAGTGGATGCCCATCAGTTGGGGAATGACTGACTCCTGAGATGATGTTATATGAATGTAATTGAATATTATTGTTTTATAAAATAAGATAAGCAGGCCTGAAATATTACATAAGAAAAACCTGAAAAAACTTACATGAACTGATGCTAAGTGAAATGAGTAGAACTAAGAGAATATTGTACACAGTCACAGCAAGGTTATATGATGATCAGCTGTAATGGATTTATGTCTTTTCAACAATGAAGTGATTCAAGGCAATTCCAATAGACTTGTGATAGAGAGAGCCATCCACATACAGAGAGAGAACTATGGAGACTGAATGTAGATGAAGCATGATATTTTTTATCTTTTTTTGGTTGTTGTTTCCTTGTTTTTTTTCTCTTTCTTGTGTTTTTCCCTTTGGATCTGATTTTTCTTGCACAGCATGATGAATATGAAAATATATTTAGAATAATTGCACATTTGCTGCTGTTTAGAGGAGAGGTGAAGGAAGAGGGAGGAAGAAAATTTGGAACACAAGGTTTTTGCAAAGGTGAATGTTGAAAATTATCTTTGCATATACTTGGACAAATAAATAGCTATAAAAATAAAATAAATTCCAAGTTATCTGCCCTCCCCCAAGAAAAAGAAATGAAAGCTATGCTGAATTTATAGAAACTTTGGGGACTTCAAAGTGAAATGAGAAGTACCATGAGAACAATTTGTACAGTAATTACAATAATATCATAGAAAGCAATTTTGAAAAAGCATAACTTATGTTATCTTACATAATTCCAGAAGACTAGTAATGAAGCGTGTCACCCATTTCTTGACAGGTGATGGACTAGAGGTCCAGAATGAGACATGCATTTTCAGAATGGTTGATATGTTCATTTGTTTTACTTTATTAAATTACTTGATTCAAATGAGTTAGTGACTCAAAATTGTTTTTAAGACGATATTTCTGTTACTGTATACAGTGTTCAGTTAATTTTACTCTTCATTATTTCATGTCTTTCCATTTTTTTCTAAAACCATTAAGCTCATCATTTCTTATATCACAATAGTATTCCACCTCAATAATATACCACAACTTGTTTTCAAATTGGCAGGCATTCCCTCAATTTCCAGTTCTCTACTATAAATATTTTAGAACATGTAGGGTCTTTTCCTTTTTTTCCTAATCAATTTAGAAACAGATCTAATAGTGGCGAATGGATGAAGAAAGATGGGGTCAGTGCCTATAGATCATATAGTCTCACATTCCCCTATCCCCTGCTATAGAAACTACTGTAGGATGAAATATCTATATCTATAAATGAAAATGAGATAGGCTAGTCACCTGACTAGAGTAGGGGATAGCTGTAGGTATTCTACTAGTACTCATGGAATATGCTCAAACCCAGAGGAAGGTATCCAGTGAACTAGGATACTCCTTTATGGATTAGTCATAGTAATGTTTGGGAAAGGTTCTCTTAAGATAAAAATGTTAATTAGCATCTACTATATCCCCAAGAATTGAGTATATTAAGCATTGAGAGATATAAAGACAAGTGATATAGTCTCTGCCTTCAAGAAGCTTACATTCTGGGGAAGAGGTGGTGGGATAGAGGGAGCAGAGATATAATGGGTATATTACAAGTATAAACAGAACATGTGCAATTAATACAAGGTAATTTGGGCTGGCATTCCCTAGCAGTTGGGGATGGCAGTGTAAGATAAAGCTTATATGAAAGGTGGGTGGAGTTCCCCCTAAATCTTGAAGGAAATTAGGGATTCCAAGAGGTAGAAGTGAAGAGTGAGTACATTCCAGATATGGGAATAGCCAATGGGAAAGCTCTGAGATAGGAGATGGAGAATTGGGTGTAGGAAATAACAAGAAGCCTAGACCACAAAGTATATTGAGTGTACTGATGGGAAGAATGTGTAAGGTAGTACAAATTTATACTACCTTTGTTCCCTTGAATTGATATGATTGGATCCACTGAAGTTTTAAATGATAGTAAGCTGACAATAAGCAGGGACATAGGATGATCCTTTCCTTCTGTAGAGCTTTGATACTGTGGTTGGTATTTGGAGGAGAGAGGTACCAACAGAGTCTAAAAAGCTCCAAAATGTCACCCATGCCAGCCACTCATTTAACCTTTGCCATTGATCTAGTGTAAATATTGGACGTGCTACCCTCTATTTCTATCAGAATCACACTTAGCTTTAAGATCCTGTGTAAGTCCTAGCTCCTCTGTTAAGTCTTCTCTGAATACTCTGGTCCACAGTCATGTCTTCCTTCTCTTGTGCCTTATTCTATAGCACTTAGTGTCTTGACTATTCCTTTGGCACTTATAAAAAGTTAATTTGAGGCAATGTGTGACATGTATGTCCTTTATTCCTAATTGGTCTTAAGTCTATTGAGGGAAGGGATAATGGCTTAGAGTCATAGATTTAGAGTGGAAAGGGACTTGTGAAGCCCCAGCATCTATCACAGCACAATAACTATAGTAGGCATTCAGTAAACCCGTGTTGACAGATTCATTTGTTGACTGATTGATAAAGGTGGGATGTGGGGGAGATGCCAGCCTCTAGGAGTCAGCATGTTTTGGGCAGGAAGCCACTCTTTATTAAAGCTATAGACAGAGAGGTCCTTGTCTAGGAGCTGCTTCTGGGCCTCTGCTGTATCCTTTCACTGGCTTTATTCAAAGATCAAGGGGCACAAAGCTGCCAAGAACGATGTATTCCTGGGGTCCTCCCTTTTTGTAGATAACTGAAGCTCTAGGGATACTATAGTGGAGGGAGTCTCCTCTCAAGGCTGAAGTTGTTGTTTACTTAATCTTTTCTGTCTGTAACAGACTCTTTGTTCCATAATAGATTTCATGTAGCTGAGAAGGCCTATTTTAAAGTTATTTAAAACAATTGAACATTAATATTATGTACCCATGAATAGATTGGCTAATTGACTGCCTAATTGATTAATGACTAATTACTTTAGTCAAATAGCTACTTAATAATCAGGTACAAACTAGTTATTTTAGTTAAACCATTTGAACTAAAACATAGCCCCCGGTCTCTCCAAGTTCCAGTCTCATATCACCAAATGCCTATGGCACATTTCAAATTGGAAATCCTGGAAATGTCTAAAACTGCCATTCTCTTTCTCCCCAAGCTCTCTCCTCATCCAAATTTGCCTATTTATGTCAAAATGATTTTGTCATCTTTCCAGTGTCTTTCATGTCTCCAGTCTTAATATGATTAAAATTATTATCAGATATTAGGTATAAGGTATTATGAGGAGCACTCTTCACTCTCCTCACCCCATCTCTCCAATCAGTTTCCAAATCTTTCTGTTTCTATGTCCACAACATCTCTCCCATCTAACTCCTTCTCTCCACTCACACCGGAATTACGTTAGGAAACTCTCATCACCTCTCACCTCGAATATTTCCAGTTTTGTCATTTTTCTCTGCGCTGTAATTTTTACTGTATTCCAACTTATCCTACACACTGCTGCCAAAGACATTTTTCTGAAGTACAAGTCTGTCCATGAGGCTCCACTACTCAGCAAACTCCAGTGTCTTCCTGGTTCCTCTAGAATAAAAGATAAACTTTATTTAGTTTGTTTACTATTAGAATGTGGACCCAACCTTCCTTTTCAACCACACTGGATATTATTTCCTCTCCCACATGTTGCAACCAGTTGAACTGGCCTTCTTTCTGTGCCCCATTCAAAATAACCCATCTCCTCTTGTAATGGTTTCCCACTGGCCATCCTAGATAACTAGAAGTTACTTCCTTTTTATCTGTAGAGTGTCTGTTTTTCTTTAAGATGCAGCTCAGGTTCCATTTTTTACATGGAAGTCTTTTCAGATCTTCCTTTCACCCCAATTGCTAGTGTTTTCCTTCCCAAACTATCCTGTATTTAACATTTTTTGGTATGTATCTATCTACGTATATATCTAAGCATCTAACTTTATGTATGTTACTTATCTTTATATATGCACACTACACATTTCCATTGTTTTATTTCTGTATATGCTAAACATTTACATTTTTGCTGTATATCTGCATGTGTGTATATGTTATCTATTTTATTCTACAGTCTAGTGACATTGTCATTTTTGGGTTCCTTACACATATCGCTCCATTTCCCATCTCGGAGTGTTTCTGCTGGCTGTTCTCTATGCCTGCATACTCTCTCCAATCCCATTTCCTCAACTTAGCATACTAAGTTTCAGGTCTCAGCTAAAGTCCTTCCTTTTATAAAAAGTCTTTCCCCTTCTTAGTGCCTTTCCTATGCGATTGCCTGCAATTTGTCTTGTCTCCCCCAATAGACTGGGAGCTCTTTGAAGGCAGGAACTTTAAAAAACTTCTTTCTTTGTATTTCCAGTACTCATCACAGTAGTCTGGCACAGAGTAGCCACTCAACAAATGCTGGCTGGCTGGCTGACTCCCTATCTTTTATGTGTATTTCCCATCTTCCCATTAAACTGATATGAATAGGGATTACTTCATTCTTTATACTTGTATCCTCACTGCCTAACACAGTGCCTGGCACATAGTAATGCTTATTAAATCTTTGATTGATTAGTTGACTGGCACAAAGTACACACTTAATAAAAGCTTGATGAATGTCTGACTTGCCCTGGGTCACATAGATACCAAGGAGTCAAATCTTGGATGCAAGCCAAGAATGGTATTTGGATTCTAAATTCTGTGCTTGTTCCTTTATACTGTACTATGCATCTTTAAACTTCAACAAAACATCAAATCTGCTTTTCCATGATGGTTATCTGATTTCTTATGTCTTTAGAGAGTCAGATTTTTAGAAAATAACCAATAATGTTTGTTTATAATTATGCCTAATGTTTATGTAGCACTTTGAAGTTTACAAAGTGCTTTTATATGTGGTCTCATTTGCTTTCACAACAATCCTATGGGTTACCGGCTATTTATTATTTCCATTTTTCAGAGGAGGAAACTGAGGCCAAAAGAGGCTAAGTGACTTTCCCAGAGTATTTAGAAAGTATCTAAATCCATATTTGAACTCAGGTCTTCCAGATTCCATGCCTATCCACTCTATCCACTGTGCCACCCAGTAGCCCAACATATACAACATCATATTCTTTTAAATTTACATAGCCACTTAAGGTACTAAGACATAGCAAAGGAAGATAATTGGACGAATCTAAAAACTTTTTTGTCCATTGTATGATTATAAAGATGTGGACTATTGTAGAATATTGTTTGCAAAACCATGTCTGTTCCCCTTTCCTGTTTTCATCAAAGATTCCTCAGGATATATGGGGATTATTTTTTGAAAGCTTTTAGGTATAAAAAGGAAGTATATTGATTGGTTTTTATTGATGTCTTTTTTACTGCAATTTTTTGATAGTAATAACGTTTGTGAGTTTTTTCTCCAATAACTTGGTACTCTATTTTATTTCATGTTTCGTAAGAATTGATCCTTCAGTGTTCTCAAAATTGTGTTTCATTATCAGTGTATAATTGGTACAATCCAACTATTTACACTTGTTTTATATAGTGCTATTTCTACTTCAAACATTACTAAAGATAAGGTATTGTTACAATTCAAAAGTGATTTCACTGTTGTTAACAAAGAAAATTATTATAAAAATCTTGAGGTGTTTTTCATTTTTTCCCCTGTTTGTTGATTTTTTAAATGTATATCTTTAAATGCTCCTGAGATGATCTGGTATAACTGAATCTGTATAAAACTTTCTGCAAATTTGTTTTTGCCTCTAGCATTTATTTTTGCCTTTTAAGACAACACTGTTCATAATCTTTTATTATTCTCTTCTATAAGACTATACCATAGAGTTTATATTATAAATTATTGTTGCTCTTAGTTGCAATTTGTGTCATCTTAACAAAAATAGATAAAAATCATTTACTGAATGAGGCAGTTCCTATGGTTGTAAATTGGTTGAACTATTTTCAAAAACAATTTGCAATTAGCGGGGGAAGTTACTAAACCATTCATTCCCTTGAGCATGAACCCCAGGGAGGCTAAAGAATAGTAAAGGTTCAGCATATGCCATGATATTTGTATCAACATTTTTATTAATTAGAATTTCTAGAAGAAATGCAAGAGTTAAAAAATTGTTTTTAATGGTATTATAAATGAAATGAGAGTGAAAGAGGAAAGAATTAAGAAAAGAAATAAGAGCACAAAAGGTACCATAACCCCTTTAACACTATTCACTATTTCCAAACTTTTTTTTTTTTTTTTTTTTTTTTTAGCTTTGCCAATTTGCTGGTGGATTAGAAATCTCAGAATTTTGATTTGAATTTCTTTGATCATTAGTGATCATTCTGCGTGCTTTTATATTTCAATGAATAAGTAACATTTTCATTTTTTAAAACTAGGAAGCAGAAATTCAATATGAAGACCATATTAAGAAGATAATTGTAGAAAAGCAAGAACTTCAGTGGCAAAAGGTGGGTATTTTTCAATCCAGTTTGAAATTTTAGATTTTATTTTAGATGAATTCTGATGCTTCCTAAGAATTTTGACTTTTAAATTTGAAAATATATTAAGAATCATTGTCATGAAAATAAAAATCTTAGAGCTGTCTTCCCTAAATTCTCAGATTTTAACTGACACAAACCTAAAAGTAAAATTTTACTCCAAATTTCCAAACATTGTTATATTTAGCAAAATTCAGAAAATTAGCCCAAGCCCTCAGTTTCAAGGTCTGGAAATGATTAGATTTTGCTTTAAAGAAATAAGGCTACAGTGTAGCACATTGGAAATAGCATATTTGAAAAAATTAAAAATTGGAAATTGAATTGAATTAGAAATTGCTTAACTTCTCTGAGCCTCAGTTTCCTCGATTGTAAAATGAGAGGATTGGATTCATAGTTCCCCTTGTAGTGCTAAATCTATGCTGATTTGTTTCTATGACCTATAGTATATCTTTAGTACCAAAACCATGTTTTCCTTGAGGCCATTTGTGATGGAATGGGGGCTACCACTAGCTTGTTAACCGTAGGCAAATCACTTTAATCCCTGTATATCACTTATCTTATTTACAAAACAAATAATTTATAAAATAAATAAAATATAAGGTTGTTTCAAAGACCAAATAAAATAATATGAAATCAATATTTTATGTACTGTAAAACAACTATAAATTTAAAATGTTGATGTAGTATAAATTAACTTACAATAATAATAATACCAAGGACATGTATTTGCTGATTGAGAGTTTCATCATTTAGAGGACATTTGACTCATTTTTGATAGCCAAGATGTGTGGTTTTTTTTTTTAATCTAGAGAAACTATTTTCATATTTTCTAATTCAATATTCCTGTTTTCTCACTTCAAATATTTGCTCCTTTGATGCTTTATGGAAACTTCTACTTTGTAGGTATTATTTTGAGTGCTACCCTCCTTTCCCCAACTAAATATGTAAACTGACCTTATCATTTTGATACTGATATTCCTCTTTTATAAAATGGATTATTCTTACTCATTATAGACTCTAAAGCTAAATTTCATTTTGTATCTATTATCAACACTCTGATTTATATTTAATAATCTCCACAAAGGAATCAGACCTCCTTCTTCTTCTCTCATCTCACATTCATCAGACATTTTCCTCCACTATATCCTTCTTTACCCTTGTCACTCATGAAGAAATGGCCTTTTTTTTTTTTTTTTTTTTGCCAAGGCAAACGCATCTCCAGCAGATTGCTCTTTCTATGGTCTCAACTCTCTTGATATTCTTTAAACTCTCCCTATTCTTTATTCCTTCCCTGTTGCCTAAGAATATGTCAGATCTTTCCCATCTTTAAAAAGTTTTTATATGATTCTGCCATTCCTAATGGCCATTGTTCTGTCTTTCTCTTCTTCTTCCTCCAAAACTCTATGAAAAACTTGTCTAACTTGGTGTCTCTGCTTAGGTTCTTCATTTCATCTTAAACTCTTTACAATCTGCCTTCTGATTTCATCATTCAATCAACTTCCTCTCTTAATCATCAATGCTCTCTTAATTTTTAGAGCTAATGGTCTGGGTTTTCTTGACACTTCTCTTGGTCCTTCTACTTGTCTGACTTCCTTCTCATTCTCTTTTCTTTTGGTTGTTCATCCAGATCACATTACTTAATCATGTGTGTCATGAAAAGCTCTTTTCAGGGTCCTATTCTCTTCTCCCTCTTTTTCCCTCCATGATCTCATCAGCTCCCATGACTTCAATGATCGTTTCTGTGCAGATGATCCTCCATTTTATTAACCTAGCCTCTCTCCTGAGCCAAATTCTTCTTTGACATTTTAAACACAGCAGATTCTAAATAGAACTCATGATTACTTCCAAACCCTTTACTCTTCCCATCTTCCCTAATACTATAAGGACAATTCCATACTCCTGGTCACCCAAATTCTTAGCCTCATTATCAGCTGGATGTCTTTCTCAGACTCATTCCACAGAGCTAATCTCTTGCTAAGTCTTGTTTCTATCATCACAACATCTCTTCTATATGTCCTTTTCTCTCCTTGTTTGCCACCCAACCACCACCCAAATCAGGCTCTCTTCACTTCAGCCCTTCAGATTGGTCTGTGTCTTTAAATCTCTCTTCGCTCAAGTAATCTTCTTACTATGTTATTATATCATCCCCAATTCAGTACATTTCAGCGGGACCCCCTCACTTCCAAAACTAAACATAAAATCGTCTGTTTCACTTTTAAATCCCTTTACAATATGGCCCCTATCTACCTTTAGAGTTTTCTAAATACTCCTTACCCATGATCTTCTCTCTTCCATCTCTATATCTTTTCTGACCTCTGTTACCCAGATTCCCTGTCTTCCAGATTCAGTTCCATCCCTTCCTTCTGCAGGGGAGCTTTTCTTCCTTCCTCGGCTCCCCAATGATTTTGCCTTCCCTTTGAGATTACCTTCTGTTTACTTTGTATATTGAGTGCATATGTTATTTGCATATTGTCTCCTTCATTAATTTAAGGTACTTGAAGGTAGCCAATGTTTTTGCTTTTTTTGTATCTTTGGTAATTAGCACAGTGTCTGTCACACAGTAAAAACATTATAAAAGCTGGTTGACTGATTGGACACGTAAGGGACATGAGTTTCACACATTAGATCAGATACAGAAGAATGCAGGGGAAAGAGCCCTGGATTTGCAGTAAGAGGATTTTTGTTCAAATCTTTATTCTGCAATGTACTATCTTGTCGGAGACACAACTTCTCTAGGTTTCCATTCCCTTTTCTTGAAAAGGAAAAGGTTGAGTTTCTCTTTCTGATAGAGTTCAAGCATTTCACTGATTTCATGCAAGACCATCACAGGACTTTGATCTGGAAAGAACTTTACAAATCATCCCAGTCCATCCCATGCCCTCATTTTATTTTTTCCTCTTTCTTTTGAAAAAATTAAATCTTATTTTTTTCAATGAACAAGCATTTATTTTACATCTTATCTACTTCCTTTCCTTTTCTTCCAAAAACTACAAGAAAAACAAAACCTTTGTAACAAATGTTCATAATCATGCAAAACAAATTCCCATATTGGCCAAGTCCAAAAATATGTCTCATTGCACATTTAGTCCATTGCAACTGTTCTATTGTAAGAAGTGACAAAAGGATGATTTTAGACAAACTTGGGAAGAATTATATGAACATCATGATGCAGAGTGAAGTAAACAGAGCAGGAAAATATTTTATAACATAATAGCAACATGATAAAACAAACAACTTTAAAATCAACTCAGTGATTAATCATGATCCCAAAAAACCAATAAGGAATAATTTTAGATAGTGGGAACTGAGGCCCAAAAAGGCCAAAGTGACTTTCTTAAGACTATGTAGTTAGTAAGTAGCAGAGCCTAGTTTCTTCTGATTCCAAAGCTTTTAAATACATCATAATAAGGAATTTATTTGTCTAAAAAAATCATCTATATTTTTTGGTACATTCAGATGAAATAACTTTTGAAAGAACCTGGTCTCAATGCTACCTTCTATGACTCCTAAAAGTGCAGTATACTTGATTAATAAAATTATCCCTTGGAGTGACCATTAACAACTCTTTTCCTGTAGGAAACTCTGGAGGGAGCTGTGTCCAAATTTTCTAAGCCAGAATAACGACATATTGCGAAGGGAAAGAAAGTGATGCCAAAAATAATTTATGTTGACTTCAGAAGAATGAACAAAGCCATAATCTTTTTTTTTTTTTATAATTTATTAATTTTATAATTATAATTTTTTTGACAGTACATATGCATGAGTAATTATTTTTACAACATTATCCCTTGTATTCACTTTTCCAAATTTTTCCTTCCCTCCCTCTACTCCCTCCCCTAGATGACAGGCAATCCCATATATATTAAATGTGTTACAGTATAACCTAGATACAATATGTGTGTAAAACCAAATTTCTTGTTGCACAGTAAGACTTGGATTCCGAAGGTATAAGTAACCTGGGTAGAAAGACAATAGTGCAAACATTTTACACTCCTTTCCCAGTGTTTCTTCTCTGGGTGTAGCTGTTTCTGTCCATTATTAATCAACTGGAACTGAATTAGATCTTCTTTATGTTGAAGATATCCACTTCCATCAGAATACATCCTCATACAGTATCATTGTTGAAGTGTATAGTGATCTCCTGGTTCTGCTCATTTCACTCAGCATCAGTTCATGTAAGTCTCTTCAAGCCTCTCTGTATTCATCCTGCTGGTCATTTCTTACAGAACAATAATATTCCATAACATTCATATACCATAATTTACCCAACCATTCTCCAATTGATGGGCATTCATTCATTTTCCAGTTTCTAGCCACTACAAAAAGAGCTGCCACAAACATTTTGGCACATACAGGTCCCTTTCCCTTCTTTAGTGTTTCTTTGGGATATAAGCCCAGTAGTAGCACTGCTGGATCAAAGGATATGCACAGTTTGATAACTTTTTGGGCATAATTCCAGATTGCTCTCCAGAATGGCTGGATTCTTTCACAACTCCACCAACAATGTATCAGTGTCCCAGTTTTCCCACATCCCCTCCAACATTCATCATTATTTGTTTCTGTCATCTTAGCCAATCTGACAGGTGTGTAGTGGTATCTCAAAGTTGTCTTAATTTGCCTTTCTCTGATCAGTAGTGATTTGGAACACTTGTTCATATGAGTGGATATAGTTTTGATTTCCTCATCTGAAAATTCTCTGTTCATATTCTTTGACCATTTATCAATTGGAGAATGGTTTGATTTCTTATAAATTAGAGTCAGTTCTCTATATATTTTGGAAATGAGGCCTTTATCAGAACCTTTAACTGTAAAAATATTTTCCCAATTTGTTACTTCCTTTCTAATTTTGTTTGCATTAGTTTTGTTAGTACAAAAGCTTTTTTAATTTGATGTAATCAAAATCTTCTATTTTGTGATCAATAATGATCTCTAGTTTTCCTTTGGTCATAAATTCCTTCCTCCTCCACAGGTCTGAGAGGTAGACTATTCTCTGTTCCTCTAATCTATTTATGATCTCATTCTTTATGCCTAAATCATGGACCCATTTTGATCTTATCTTGGTATATATATAGTGTTAAGTGTGGGTCCACATCTAATTTCTGCCATATTGATTTCCAGTTTTCCCAACAGTTTTTTTCAAATAATGAATTCTTATCCCAAAAGTTAGTGTCTTTGGGTTTGTCAAACACTAGATTGCAAAGCCATAACCTGATGGTCCCCAAGTATTTTGAAGAGTTTACTCTCTATAAGACACTGCTAATCATAAAATAAAGTTAATTTTGAAAGAGGAAGAAATGATGTAGTTGAAATGTTTAGCTTTTCTTTAAATTTCAAATGTGATGTCTCAATTTTAAAAACAGGAAAATCTTCAGCATCAAAAAGAAACATTAACAAAACAGCATAAAGAAGCCATGGCACTTTTTAAAAAGCAGGTAATACAATAAGGAGAAAAAAACCCTCTACTTTCAAAACTTAATCTTTACTTTTTAAAGAAGGTTTTATTTACTTTCTACTCTGCATCTTCCCTAACAATAAAAGGGAAAAAATGGTATAAATATCAATGGTGACAGTTTAGGTAGTTATAATAGATTGAAACTGACTAAGAATTAGGTAGCAAAATGAATTATACAAAGGTGTTATGAATCATCTTTTCAAAATACCTAGGAGAAGTACTCCTGTGACCTGAATGATTTAAGTAATTTGCAAACTTTTGCCTTTGACTCTAGGGGTTCTGGCAATCACTCTTTCTCACATTGCTCTGGGCATATGCATAAAACAGAAAGTTGTACCAGAATTTCTAGAGTGTTGAAAAGTTAGAGGTGGTTAATGAAGTGATAGTGATGGTAAAGTTCAGGGGAGGTGATTACTACAAAGTGGACTCTCAATTGAGTAATTAGTAATAAAAAAGAATTATCAAGGAGGCAGATAACTATTTAAGAAATGAGTTTTTAAGCACTGAATGACTAAAACCTTTAATTATTTGGGATTCCAGAGTTCTAACTTCCGTGACTTTTCAAAAATCCTTTTTATTCCCTAATTATTTCCATAATTTTTCTTCCCAAGTTTACATGATATAATGTTGAGCTAGAGTCAGGAGGACTCCTCTTCCTGAATTCTGAATGGCTTCAAAAACATGTACTAGCTGTGTGATCTTGGGCAAGTCACTTAACTCTGTTTGCCTCAGTTTCTTCATCTGTAAAATGAGATGGAAAAGGAAGTGGCAAACCACCATCATTTACTTAATTGGGGCCAGGAAAAGTTGGACATGACTGAAAAATGACTAAACTCACAGGCTTAAGTTAATGTACCCTGAAGGAAGGAGGATGCTTCCTTGCAAATTTTTCCCTAAACTTATGTATTCTCTTCCTCTTTCTTTTATCCCAATCTCTACAACAAAGATATTATATACACACATCTATATATTCAAATCCTTTTTCATACACACATGCCTATTTGTGGGTATGTGTATAAAAGGGATATGGAGATATATTATTATATATATAAATATGCACATATGTATGTAGATCACATGCACACATATACCTGTAAAGCTGTATATCTATCTATCTCTATATCTTAAATTTCTAATTGAAAGAATTTGGGGAGTTGGCTAGGGATACAAGAAAGGTTTTCTTATTTAAAAATATCTCCTCCTAGAAGTGAATCAGCTAGAAATTAATTTTTTTTGTGCCAAGTTTCTAGTTTAAAATGCCACTGCTTTTATGCCGTCAAGGTTAAATATATGAATCATATCCTGTGCATGAATTCCTTCATCCCCATATCGTTCTTATTCCCAGCTGAGGGCAACCCTAATCAAGGGTTTTTTTGTTTTTTTGTTTTTTTTGACTTTGGGCTAATATAGTATGGTAGGGTTAGAAAGAACCTGGTTGGAATTGCTATAGAGAAAAGCTTTGAGCTGCCAGAAAGCAGCATAAAAATGCTGGAAAGCATAGAAGCATCTTGCTAGGAAAGTCACATAACCAAAGATTTTAGATTTGGAGGGTCCCAAAGGGATTAAGGAGTCAGATTACACAAGGGTTAGAAATTAAATGTGGGCCTTCGTCTCCAAGATCACTGGTGGGAAAAGGGAAAAAACCTTTATTTTTCAAGCCTTTCCTTCTTCATCTTCATTTCATCTTTCTAGAATTCAATTTTCTTATTTGTAAATAAAATCATTAGACTGGAGCATAATTAAGGAGTCTTTCAGTTAGAAAATGCTATGGTTTTATGAATATAATATGCATTAAATAGAAATATACATTTATTTTGTCGGTTAGAATATAATATCTAACTGGAATGTTACTAATTTTTAAATTTTTTCATTGTTTATGAAGTTGCAAACAAGAATGTGTGCTCTGGAAGAAGAAAAGGTATTTATATTCATTCTTATTAGTAATTTACAATTTAATTGAGAGTTAACTATCAAATGAAAATTATCAAATGATAGTTAAGCAAATACTGTTAATTAAATGTTAACTAAAAATATTCTATATTTATTATTGGATGTACTCTGTAATTACTTTTCCCATAAGATTTACATTTCTAAATATGGTAGACTGATGCAAACTAATTTTGATATTATCTCTATTTAAGAATATACCAACTAGAAATGGAAGGGACATGACTCAGAAATGTGCTAGATAGATGGAGGCTTCTCACTTGGGATTAATTATTTTCTTTGGTTAAAATCAGTTGTTGAATACCCATTTTAGACTTTTTAGAATTTAGAGATCTTGTGATTTTTAGCATGAAGAGTTTCTTTTAAAAAATACTCTTACTAAATGTGAATCGAAGCATAGTATTTTCACCTTTTTTGGTTGTTGTTTGTTGCTTTTTTCCTTGTGTTTTCTTCTCCTTTTGATCTGATTTTTTTTTTTTTTTTTGCACAGCATGATGTATATTAAAATATGTTTAGAAGAATTACATGTTTAACCTATATAGGATTTTTTGTTGTCATGGAAAGGGGGGGAAGGGAGAGGAGAGGGAGAAAAATTTGGAATACATGCTTTTGCAAAGGTGAATGCTAAAAACTATCTTTGTATATATTGGGAAAAATAAAATACTATTAAAATAAATATTTATAAAGTGCTTTGCAAAAAATACTTCCTGTCTTCTCATAACTGCAAGGCATTTAAAATATACTTTATAAATGACTATTTTGGGGTCCCTTACACTAAGCCTAACTCCTCTGTCTGATTGCTCTGTTGAGGTTCTCTGGGTTCTTGAAGGCATTGCCAGGTGATGAGCTTTGAAAAGTCTTTGGGTATAGTCCCTGTAGCAGATTGAGGCTCATTACCAATAGGCTAGCTACACAAGCCATAAAGCAGAGACAAATTAAAAATCTAGTAGTTGGTACTTCAGGGTTGAGAATGTTGTGTGACAGCGGGTTTAGGTGGCAAATATGAGAGGTGCCCCTTGGGAAAGCAAGCCCCAGGTTGTCCTGAAATTGTGGCGAATGGCTTGGCCACCAGATGGCGCATTGGCAGCCTTTGAATTGTCCATTCCTCTGTCCAGACCCCTTTGGCTCTTGGGGAGCTCCATTGACACTAAGCTGGTTTCTAGATTTAATAAAGGTTTATTGATATGATCTGCACTATTGCCCAGAGTAACTAAAAAGCAGAAAATCTCTCTGCTCTCTACTTGTCGAGCCCTCAACTTGTGCATTGGATTTGCCACTCCTTCTTTCCTTCCCCTTTCCTCACTCACAGCTCCCCAAGTCACAGATTTGAAAGTTGGCTCTAAATAGCCATGGGATTTATTAAAACTATCAGGCAACCCAAGCAAGCAGGAAAATGGAAGGCTGTCAGGTAGCAAGTTGCTGGATCTTTAGAGCTTGAGTTGTTTTTCTTACCTTTTCTCCCAGCTCTGGGTTGGGGGCTCAAAGGGAAAAGATTAGATACATTTTGGAACTCAAAGTAGACTTCTTCAGTTCGTATTCAGTAAACAGAGGAAGAAGAAAGGCTTGCTGTGCACTTTTGCTTGGTCTCACTGATGGCTATGTTCCTGGTAGCTGCCATTCTCATTCACTCCAGTGTGTACCTCCCTCCCTTGGGTTTCTTCTTGGTTACTGTCCCCCACTATAGTTCTGGACCCAGCTACTTGAATTCCACTTGGATGCCTAGGCTAATTGCAGTCCTTGTTCCACTCTTCTGTCATTGTATCTGCCAAGGCAATGACAGGGCTTTTAGCTACTGATAAGAAAAAATCAATATGGAATTTATGTGTTGGCTTCTCTCTCTTGTTTACCTGTATAACTAAGAAATCCTAACTGGAAATTTCCCCAAGGGCCAAGGAATATGGAAACTCTACAACTCTGAAAAAATGTGTAAACACACAGATTTCCTAAGTTAGTTGAGCCCCTAGAATCCTTAAACCCAGCTCCTTCTAGGAGGTCTCAGAAATTTCACTTGTGTAAAGGACAAAATCATATTGAAATTTTGATTAGAAATGAAACCAGTAGATCAAAGGAAGTTGCAGATAAGTGAAAGGAAAAATCAGAGTCTCCTTGGAGAGACTGACTGTTTAAAGATAATTCTGTTAACAATAATTTTCAAGCTGGATGCTTCATATACATCTCAGATTCAACATGTTTGAAACCCAACTCTTTTGTCTTTTCTTCCAAATCCACTTCTCTGCTGAACTTTCCTGTTACTTTCAAAGGCACGCCTATCTTTCTGGTTACTTATTTCATCCTTGACTCCTTACTCTTACTCGGTCCACGTGTCTAATCAATTGCCAAGTTATGTATTTCAGTACCTGCAAAAGTCCTTCCATCTCTCTTCTTTGCACTCACATAGCCAACACTCTAATTAAGACCCTTATCACTTCTCTCCTCAACTATTCATCACTCTGCCTCCAGTCTTTCTCTTCTCCAAATTATCTTTCCTACCTTTGATTTACCTAAAGTCTTTTTCTTACCACCGCTCTCCCTCTTTTAGTATATTAGGTATCTCTCCATTATCTCCAAGATCAAATATAAACCCTTCTGTTTGGCTTTAAAGCTTTTCACAACTGGGCTCCAATTTACTTTTCTATCCACCCTTATTGTATATTGGACTCCTTGACACTCATTGTGGGTTGGCCAAACTGGCCTTATTGCTGTTCTTTATATGCAGCAATTCATCTCCCATGTCCATACCTTTATTGGCTGCTCCCATTGCTTAGAATACCTAGTTTCCTTTAAGGTGTGGCTTAATCACTACTTCTAAAAGAAGCCGATCTTAATTCATTAGTATCTTCTCCCTATGCTTCATTCAAGTCACTCCACCTCCTTGCCTCATGGTTTTGTACCTTCCCCCTAAAATTACCTCTGTCTCTTTTTAGATACAAAGTATGTATACACCCACACCCCCACCCCCCCCACACAGAGTGAGATAGTACAGCTGGTGGAGTGCCAAGTCTGGAGTTGGGAAGACTTATCTTCCTGGATTCAAATCTGGCCTCAAGCACTTATGAGCTGTGTGACTCTGGGTAAGTCATTTCACCCTGGTTGCCTCATTTTTTCTCATCTATAAAATGAACCTGAGAAAGAATTGGCCAAGAATTCTAAAATCTGCCAAAAAAACCTCAAATAGGGTCATGAAGCACTCTATATGGCTGAAACATCTGAAGAACAACAAATTCTCCTGTCTTCATTGTATACTTCTTAAAGGCAGAGATAGCTTCACTTTTGTTTTTGAATCCCTAATGCTAGCAGTGTCTGGCACAAAGTAGGCATTTAATAAATGCTTATTGATTGATTTATTGAAAATAAATTACAGCTTATGCACCAACATTTATTGAAAAGAATAAAAAATAAAGAAATTCTATTAAAAACTTGATTAAATCATCCAAATTAAACTAATGTATTCATATTCCAAATCAAACAATGTACTTTGGTACTTAGTAACTTTAACAAAACAGTGATGATTAATTAAGGTTAGCATAGTAACTCTACTAATGCTTTTAGTTTTCATAGTAGCCCCCCCAAACTTTAAAATATTTTAAAATTAAAAGATATTAGAAGTACAAATAAATGTTTATTTTGTTAAATATTATGTTTTAAAGTAGGCCTTTGATTTTAGTTTTTAAGCTTTCCCTTTTTTTGTAATGATGTTTATACTTGAATATCATTTTTTTATTTAAAGGGACAACATCAACTTGCTTCAGAAATAAAAGAAAAAAATATATAACATAGCTAAATACAGTAAAGTTTGGAAGGCCAAAGCAGTGGCAGAGGGATCAAAAAAGACTTCATATAGAAGATGTTGTCTGAGCTGCATGTTCAAGAGGCACTCTATGAATACTACGAGGCAAAGGAAAAAGGAAGTGAATTCCAGGCATTTGAGATAGCTGTGTACAAAAATCATGAGGCAAGGAGATGGAGTGACTTGAATGAAGCAGAGAGAAGTCTGCTTTGCAGCATGTGGGAGAGGGAATAATGTGCAATGTGACTGGGAAGGAAGGTTGGGCCCAGGTTGTATAGGTCCTTGAAAGCTAAGGGGAGGAATTTATATTTTATTCTTGACGGAGTAGGAAGCCATTGTAGATGGCTGAGTAGAGGTACCTCATGGGTAGATTAGCACTTAAGGAAAATGACTTTGGCAGCATTATGTAGGATACATTGGAGTAGAGTGAGACGTGAGGCAGAGAAACTAGTGATGAAGCTATTGAAATAATTGAGGTGAGAGATAATGAAGACTTGACTTTAAGTAGTAGCTATGTGGGTAGAGAGAAAGGGTCAGATGTGAGAGATATTGTGGAGGTAGAAACAAGTTTTGGCAACTGACTGGATCTATGAAATGAGGAAGAATGCTTTGGATAACACTGAGATTAAGAACCTAAATTAGTGTATGAATATGTCTTACTTTCAAATTTTCACCATTTTTCTGCCCCCTCCTCCAAATTCTTTTCCCTAAGTCAATCTCTGGCCTTTACTAGTACAAATCACCTACAAAATTTCCTCCTCAATTCATCTTTTTCCTCTTTCTCTTTTACCTACAACTTTTTTTCTCACAAAAGCTAGAAATATCATGATTCTGCCATAGAGCATTGAATTTCAGAATTTAAAATAACTCTCAACTGGAGGATCATGTAGAAGTGCTTCATGAGATTGCCAGATGGCAAGAATGAAAGATAACCAATAGAAATTCCTGAATGCTCCATTGGTATCTTTAATATTAAGAAAAGGCAAAAAAGATTTCTCAGATGGTGAATACCCTCTGTGGTGAATTTATGGGAGAATGCAGACAGTTGCATAGGATGGGCAAACATAAATGTATAGAAATTTATTCTTTTGGAGGAAAATAGCCATATCACTTGGTCACTGGGCCATTTGAGAATCGGACACTCATATATTTAGAACTACTTCCTGTTATGCATCTTCGCATAATCATCAAACTGTCTATTAGGTAGGCATGTTTTGCTGATGAAAATTAGTAGCTATACTAATGCTTTTAGTTTTCTTAGCAACCCCCCCAAATTTTAAAATATTTTAAAATTAAGACACTAGAAGTACAAATAAATGTTTATTCTGTAAAATATAATGTTTTAAAGTAGGCCTTTGATTTTAAAGTTTTAAAGTTTTCCCTTTTTGTAATGATGTTTATATTTATACTTGAATATCAATTTTTATTTAAAGGGACAACATCAACTTGCTTCAGAAATAAAAGAAAAAGAAATAGAAGGACTAAAAGAAACATTGAAAGGATTACAGGTGAAGTAACTGTTAATTTCAGGCCTTTTCCCTTTATACTTCCATGTCATTTATTTTCTGACTCCTTCCCCTTCAATGGCATTTCTGATGTGGTAGGGAGTGGAGAAGTGTTTGACCTCAAAATTATGCCAGCCTCTTCCCATATTGGGGAGTTCACTTTAAATTGATTTAACCTTCTGCCCCAACTGATTTCTTGAGGGATGGGAGTAGCCTCAGATGTATGCCATTCATTCATTCTCCCACCCCCACACATATTAACCTTCTCTGATTCCAAGCTGAGCAATTTCATAGCACAAGGTGCTGCTATGCTGCCTTCTCTGTCAGAGCAGGCTTTCTACTTTCCTTGGTGCATGGAGATGTTGTGGAGTTGAGTTCTTTTGTAAGTCCTGCAGGAGGCAGGCAGGGGAAGATATACTGAGTGAGATCTGTAAGGATTAAGTTTCTCAGCTCAGGGTGTTACCTCAAACGTTCTTGGTGTCTTAGATTATGGACAAAACTGAAATTGTTTTATTTTTTGCAAATACTTCCTATTTTGTATAGATTTGAGAGATTTTGAGAATCAGCAAAAAATTGTTGGTCGCGGAAATTTGAAGTACCTTTCTTGAACATTTCTTCAATATAGTATACAGCAAAATCTCAAGGAGCCTACAACCTAATGGGGGGATGTTAAGGATCATGCCTAAATTTGAATGGGCAAGTCAGTTCTCCAAAAACCTCTACAGCTGAGAATCATAACAACCCTGAAGGAATTGTAAACCAGCCTTTATTGACACAGATATTGCTTGTGGATGGGAATGAAATAACTTGGAGGCAAGAGGGAAGAGGAGAGAGGTCAGATGCTGGAACTCTGTCTTCCCAAAAAATCAGCTGGAGTCAGGATCACTAAACGTCTTTATTCTAGATCTTTACTGTCCCCTCCAACGCCAGGTCCCGAGTTCGAGTGAGCGTGAGTTCCACTACCCAAGTTTCTTTTACTCCCCACACGTCACTTCCCCCTCTTTGTCCCACCAATCAAGTCAGCACAGAACAGCTGGGGAGGGTCAACCTTCAAATAAGTTAATAGGGAACCGTCCAATTGGCAATTAGTCTCACGTGCTTCGTTATCCAAGTGCATTGCTCAGTTCTAGCCCTTTATAGTCAGAGAATGCAACTGCCTCTCAGTCTCCTTGTATCTTTATCATCCTCTCACATGGAGAGATCCATTCTGCTGGTCAGAATGAGATCCCCAGCAACCACTAGCAGGTTGATTCCATAACAGGGGAGAAAATATGTAAATTATAGAATATAATCACAGAGGAAAAAGTAAATAGCATTTGGGGGTATGGACTGGGATAGAAAAGGCCCCTTGAAGAACATGAAATTAGAGTTGATTTTTGAAGAAAACAAGGGAAATTAAGGGTTAGGCAAGGACATTCTAGGCACAGGCAAGAGTCATTACGAGGACATACATTAATAAGTGTGAGGGACATACAGTAAATTGGCCAGTGAAGCTAGATCATGGTATGCTTAGAGTGGAGTAGAGTTTAAGAAGACTAGATTCATTTGAGTATTTTGTTTTGTGCTTTGCCTCAATGTAACTATTCCATTAAAAGAAGAGTTAACTTAATTAATATCTGCTTTCTGTTAATTGTTCCTGAAAAGATTTAGTTTTGCTGAGACTCAGACCTGTAATCCCTGCTATAGGAAGGCTTGATGTTGATGGATCACTTGAGTTTGGGAATTTTGAGCTATAGTGGGTTAATAGGATTAGGGATCTATACTATCTCCATTATCAATATGGTGAATCTCTGGGAACTGAGGGTGCCAAAGGAGAGGAGAGACCCAGTCCAGATCAGAAGAGGAGCAGGTCAAATCTTTCATAATTATCGTGGGTCCTATGAATATCTGCTTTATGAGATAGGGAGAGAAGGCGGAAGGAGGAAGAAGAAAGGGGAAGCAAAAGCTTTGTGAATGGTCTTCAAATTAATTACATAATAAAATGAAATGATCTTTCATTTCTAAAGGATTAAGGTTTTCATAGATATTGGTCAAAATTATTTTCAGTAATAACTTATTTTACTATTGTCTAACATGGAAAAATCATCATGGTATAAATATATTATGATTGCTATGCTTTGTTGAGTAAGTTAAAAATATTTGAAGGAGGATTGGAGGGAACATGATAGTTTTTTTTTTTTTGTTTGTTTGTTTTGTTTTGTTTTTTTAGCAAAAGCAACTTTTAAAACCAAAGGTAAATATAAAAAATTATAAAGATCCCAAGCATGCTTTAAATGAAGAGGTAGAAGAGGACATTCACAATACTCCTTTTATGGAGGTAGAGGCCATAGGTGGTGTATATTGCACATGTTTTCAGACTTTTTCAATAAATTATCAGTTTTGTGTATTTTTTTCCTCTTTATTTTCTTTTGTCTTTTAAAACGTACTATTGTAATATGGAATTGTTCTATGAAAAGCTACTGGGGAAAACTTTGATGATATAAAAAACTAAGACATTAATACAAATTTTTTTTAGAAGAAGAAAGTTCATAGGAAGCTATACCTGAAAGGATTTGAGATCTTCCTTATCAGTCACTTTATAGAGGATATTACTGAGTGCCAGAGAAATGATATGACTTAGTTCAGATCACACAGCTAGCAGAAAACAGGACAGGGGCTCAAGGCCAGCTCTTGTGCATCTTTCCAGGGTGTCATGAACATTACTTTGAAGGTCCTCATTGAGGAGATTTTTGAAGACTTTAGAATCAAATCTTGATAAAGGTAAAGGAATATAGTAGTGAAATTAATCTGATAATGGTGCAGAAACTTTCTCCTCCATTTAATTATATTTAGTAGTTGAATTTTTCAATTATAAGAGTAAGTTTGGAAACTTGAGGAAAATCAAGTATGGATGCCTGAGTGTTAGCTCCTCTCACTAATAACTAACTTTTTGGTACAGTCACTTGAGTTCTCTCAGCTTCAGTTTCCTTATATATAATATGAAGGTGTTGGACGAAATTATCTACAAGTTGTTTTTGTTAGACCCCCATGAATTTTACTTTGAACTATTTTAGCTGAATCAAAGTAAATTATGTATAGCAGAAACAAGAATGGGAAAAACCATAATTGACTATATTATTGAGTAGATGGAAATATTAATTTTTAACAATTTGAAGATATTTTAGAGATAGCTCTAATTAGAAAAACAGTAATTATTATAGATGTTTTCAAAGGTTTGATCTAATTTTTATTAAATATTCTTGTTTTGAAGGGTCCAATAAGCTTTCATGACTTAAGAAAAATTAAATTCCTTGATTCTCATTAAATCTTTTTCTTAAGTATTGAATTTCCTCTTTTAACTATAGTACTGGTTGATAAAGGGAGCCTGTTTGTTAATATTGCTATTTATACTCTATTCTATTAACATTCCTTTTAAAATAAATTGGTTTCTTTGGCTGTCATTCTCTTTATGTTTAATTATCTGGTTAATGTAGAGAGTATTTTAAAAGCTAAAGAAATTCCTTCACATGGTTGACCTTCTGTGCAAGAGCTGTAAGGATTTGTTTTGCCTTGTTCAATCCATGACATAGTACAGGTGATGTATAGTGTACCTCATGGTCTGCTGAACATGATCCATGGATACCACAGAGCAATAAAAGTTCGAATTTTTCCCAAGTAAGAAAAAACTTAAAGAAAGGATCTGTTAAGGATCTGATTTATATTGTCAGAGTAAAAGAAATTACTAGACAAACCCTACACCCCTTATATGTGTATCACTTAGATTCTTCTGTATTTTGTTTTTTTTTTTCCTCTCCTCCCATTTTCTCTCTTGTCACAGAATCATTTTAACCCCCATTTTCTAACCTTCCCACCATCCACGCCACAAAGCCCAAAACCCAACAACCCACAACTTGAAAAAATTATTCATTACTTAATGGACACATTTATAGAGTTCTCTCCAATAACATCTAAACAGTGCTCTTAAGTACTTAACAAACACTATACTCTAGATTGTGGGTATTACATTGAGTATGGTGAAATATTGACAACTTCCATTCAAATAATGACCCTGAGAAGTTTGCTAAATAAAACAGTATTAGAGTGGTAACCAAATTGCTGTTTGTACTACAGGATTTAGGTAAGCTACTCCTGGCTCTATCAGTGACTCATTGTCACTAATATTGGACAAATCTCTCTTTCTCTCTCTCTCTCTCTCTCTCTCTCTCTCTCTCTCTCTCTCTCTCTCTCTCTCTCTCTCTCTCTCTCTCTCTCTCTTTCTTTTTCTGGATGAAATGGTTTGAGTTGCTATGCCTCAAACATTTATTAGCTGTGGGGCTCATTTACTTTCTGCCTCAATTTCCTTTCCTGTAAAATGGAGATAACAATAGTATTGCAGGGTTGTTGTAAGGATAAAATGAGATCATATAAGTGAAGTGCTTTGAAAATATTGAATCCTTTTGTTTTAATATTGGCAAATTTCAAGTTAAATGAATAGATAAAAGGGGATCTGAAATCAATCAATCAACATTTATTAAGCACCTTCAATATTATTGAAGAAAAAATATTGTATTCTGCATTTTTGGTAAAAGCCTGCCAGAAAAATTTATTAATTAAATTATTTTAATTTTAACATTTCTGCTTAGAGAAAGAAGTCCTGACAAGCAGCGTTTCACTATGTCTTTAGAATTAGAGTAATTTAATTAATAAATTATCTCTGGAAGGCTTATGCCCACAATTGCAGATTATATAATTTTTTACTTCCACAGCATACTATGTGCCAGTCACTAAAACAGATGCTGGAAATACAAAAACAAAAATGTAATTATATGTGTCCTCAATAAGCTGACATTTGTTTGGGAGAGACAACATGATTGTACATAAGTATAAGTTAATGTTATGTGATGAGCTTTAGTAACTGAGGGAATCAAGAAAGGATTCTAGCTAAAGGTGAAGCTAAATTTTAAAGGAAACAATGGATTTTGTGAAATGACAATGAGGAGTGACTATTCCAGATATAGGACAAAGCTAACATAAAAAGGGGAGATTGGATGGATGGAATGTCATGTTTGGGGAACAGTAAGGACATTCTGACCAGACCAATGAGTGGAGAAAGGTGAAGGATGAATAACAAGGCTGAAAAGGGGAGTTGAAGTCAGGTTATAAGGAGCTTTAAAAGTCAATTAAGTAGTAGAATTTTCATTTGACTCTAAAGATAATAGGGAAACTTTGGAATTTTTTGGGTAGGGGAGTCACCTGGTCAGACATGTCTTTTTGGAAAATCACCTTAGCTGAAGTGTAGAGGATGGATTGTAGTTGGGAGAGAATGATTCAAGGTAAAGAAATTGTTCAGATTGCCATTACAATAGTAATGACCCTGAACAGGGCTTAATGGATTTATGAGTAGAGAGAAGAAGACAAATGTGATAGAGATTGTAGAATCAGAATTGATCTTATTTATCAACCGATTGAATTTGTGGAATGAAAGGGAGAATAAGAAGCTGAGGGTAACTGAGGTTTTAAACAAAAAGGCAAACTGGAAGGATATTGATGTCTTAAAAAGCAGTAGGGAATTTGGAAGAGGTGGGTTTTGGAGGAAAAGTAATGATTCCTTTTGCTCATATTGAATTTGAGAGGCCTACATTCAATTTGAAGTATCTAATAGCTATTTGGTGACATAAAATACAAGCTCAAGAGAGAAACTGGGGCTGATATAAAGATTTGGGTGTCATTGGCACAGAGATAATCAAACCCACATGACTTGATGAAGTCACCATGTGAGTATAGGGAGGACTAAAGTCTAGGGAAGAGCTTTGAGACAGACCCTCAGAAGAAGGCATGATATTGGTGAATGACTTGGCAAAGGAGACAGAGAAGACATGGTCAGAAAGGAATAATAAAGAGAAAGCAATGCCAAAAAAAAAAAAAATTCAGAGAAGAGAGACTATGTTAGATCCTTGAGAATAGTTGAGAAGGGTAAAGATTGAGAAAAGACCATTTTATTTGGTAATTAGGAAATGATTAATAATTTTGGTGAGCTAGGTGATACAGTAGATAGAGTCTAGGGCTAAAGATAGGAAGATCTGAGCCGAAATCAAGCCTCAGACACTTACTAGTGACTGGGTGAGTCACTAAATCCTGTCTGCCTCAGTTTCCTCAACTATAAAATGAGGATAATAACTACCTACCCCCCCCCCCCAGGGTTATTGCATAAAGTACTTAACACAGAGCTAGGTACATAATATGTGTTGCTTAGTCCCATTCTCTCCAACCTCCTCCCCATTTTTGTGAGAGTAATTTCAGCTAAGAATTGTGATGAAACATTAGAATGAAAAAGGTTGAGAAGTGAGAGAAGCAGCCAAGAATTCATCCTATATTACATAGTAGTGCCTCCTGTTGAAACCTAATGCCCTCTGTCAAAAAGAGAAAAGGTAAATTATGTTTCAGATATGTCAACATGGAATTTTTAGGGAATTTTTAAATGTAAAAAATTCTAATATTTATAAGGAAATAAGGTAATGAGGACAGTTCTTGAAAAAGGAGAGATTTCAGCATTGGGAAAGCAGGCTTAGCAGTACAGCTTTCGTAATGATACTGTCTGAATTCTTTCCTTATTCAAGGTTTTTGAATGTTAAGGATTTTTTTTTTCCTTGGGGGAAATTTAGCCCCCTAAATATATATTAGAAATTTATGGGAAGATAGACTTCATCTTACAGAAATTTATTTAAACTAAATGTAAAAACTAATGTACCATAATGTAAACTAAATGTAAAACTAATGTAACATTCTATATCTTAAACTTGGATTTAAGAATGAAGGAAGTATGGAAAAGAGAGTCTGGTTATAAGGGGCTTTAGAAGTCAAGTAAGTAGTAGAATTTTCATTTGACTTTAAAAGATAATAAGGAACCTTTTAAATTTATTGGGTAGGGAAGTTACCTGGTCAGACCTGTCTTTTTGGAAAATCACCTTAGCCGATGTGTGGAAGATGGTTTGTAGTTGGGAGAGAATGATTCAAGGTAAAGAAATTGCTCAGATTGCTATTGAAATAATAAAGGATAGTGATAATGAGACACTGAACAGGGCAGCATCTGTAAAATTCATGTCAAGGTTTTAGTGAACATGCAGCTCTTTTGATTTCCATGCTATGACATGGAAGCTGAAAACATTGATGAAAACTTAGAATGCCTCCAGAAGAAAAGGAATGTTAGCACTACCTATTGTACAACACATTACCTTACCAGACCTCTTCTGTAGGATCATGTTTAGTTCCAGGTGTCACATTTTAGTAAGGCATCAGCAAACCAGGATGCAATCAAATAATGATAATTAATAGGATGAGAGATCTGGAGCCCATAGAACCCAAAGATCAGTTGGAGGAACTGTAAGACTTAGTGGAAATAGGCTATTGGTCTCCAGGTATTTGAAGTACTGACATTAAGACTTATCCATAAGACAGGAGGAAGAGCAATGTATGGAAAGTTTCACAGAGGAAGATAAAGATTTGCTCTAAGGAGAAAGTTTCTAAGAATTAGGTTCCTAGTAGTGGTTATCTTAGAAATTAGTGGGTTCCTCAAACTAAAAGGTCCCAAGTACTCTTTGACTATGAGTCAGACATGTTACAAGAATAGTTTTTTTGTTCAGTTGCAGATTACAGAGGGCCCTGAGATTCTGTAATTCTGTGATCAAATCTTGCCATAAAATGAGCAATATCTGTAAAAGAAAGTATTTGAGATTGAATTTGACATATGATGTGAAAATTGGTACCTGCTGAGTTTTGTTCTTGTGATGGGGAGGTGCTTATCACAAATTGCAAAAAATTGTATAGTTGAGAGACACATTCATTTATGCCTGATACTGCAAAGATCTTTGATTTCAGAGCTATGAGAAATTGTAGCTCATCTCTAACTTAGCAAAAAAAAAAAATCATAGAGTTGCCTGATGTTCAGAAATTAAAGACTCACAGGCACACAGCTGGTAAATAACTTCCAGGAATAGAATTTAAACTTCTTGATTTCAAGGACAGTATTCAGTCCATTTAAGTCACAGTGTCTTTCAAAATGTCAATAGTATGCCTGCAGAAATATTTCTATGTATACTGTGAAGTAAGTATTCTTTTTAAAAACCAAACTTGAATGTAATACCTAGGTGTGCCTATAACAAGATATAAAGATGTGGATAAAAATAACTTTTGATTTTAGCTTTCATTTTACATATTTTAGAGGGTTTTTTTTTGTTATTTTTTTAGTGTAGTGTAGGATTTAGCAGTAATTATTGTCAGTTGGGAAGAGCTTCAAGTTAGATTTAAAATTTGAAAGATGCTCTGGAAAAGTTGTGCTGGTTTGGGAGCTAGATTTTGACCAGACCTGGCTATGAACTGTTAGGCAAAATGTACAATAATAATAACAATAAGAATGGTGGATTTATCCTGGATCTGGATCTTGGAGTAGGGAATTAGGGATCAGAATGGTAGCTTCTCCAGTCTGAGCTGCCCTTCCATTATTTTCTCTTTCTTCTCAATCACCTCTGCCCCTATAGTTTGTTATTATTTTTTCTATTCCATTTAAATACCCTCGGACCACACGTTCTCTATTCTTAAAAATGGTAATAGTTTATCAGCTAGTTAGCTTGTAGTATTACCCAGAGAAATGTGCCTCTCCAGAAGTGCAGGAAATATCAGTCACATTCTTACTTGAATATTTGATATCTAAAAAATAAATGTCATATGGAAAATGAGGGCCATAGTTTACAAAAATGCAGTTTTCATATCTGAAGGAATTTGTAAAAAGTAACTAATATAAAAATATTTTTCTTATTTTTCAAGGTTTCAAAATATTCTTTACAGAAGAAAGTAAATGAAATGGTAAGGAAATTATAGCATTGTCCATTATTTCTATTGTGGTAATAAGGGACAGTTTAATATTTCTTTCTATTAGTGTAAAATTGAGAGTTTAATACTAATAAAGTAGTTGACATTTATAAATTAGTGTCATTTTAAAGGATGAATTCATTTAAAATATCATTCCAGAAATTATTTTCTAAATTTATTTTGAGATTACTTGATATTTACCTTGTTAGAAATTTATTTTTGAATAGCTACCAAATTATTGATAGAAGTAACATTTAAAAAACACTTCATTTAATGCACTTAATATTGAGTATATATACAAAACTATATTTTAAAAAATGTTGCAGCCCTCAATTTAAAAAAAAAAAAAGATCCTTCATTTTAAAATAATGGTTTAATTAGATAATAGTTTAGCTTAGGAGTACCTCAGTGTGAAGCTGCTCTGAAAGTCAAAATTAGGAAAAGACTTTCCTTATTTATCAAATGAGGGCTTACTGTATGACCAGCATCATACTGTGTATTAAAAAATTAACATTTTCACATGAAAAAATAAGATTTTTGAGGAATATTTTGTTCATTCTCCCCTTATAATTATATATGGTAGTCTGCCTTCTGAAAACTCTATTTTTCCCCTCTAATACAGTACTCCCTTTCCATTTCCATCTGCAAAGGGCTTCTTTGCAGAAGCTTATCTTATCCAAGTCTGATTAGAGAATGGGAGGATAGCAAAATTTGTTATTGACTTAAATTTAGGTTTAGTATTAGGGAAGGGCTGGAAACATGCGAGGATGATTTCTTATGACATTAAATACAAAGCTGTACAAAGTAACTGTTGTGCCTCTTGGAAACCTATTTTTGCTGTATTGGGAAATAAAAGAGAGCTGTATAAAGATTGCTAAGCTTGATTGAGTAAAAGCTGTGAAAATTCTGCTGCTGTTCAACTGGAAAGAATAAAGATAATATTGTCAGACTATTATAAACTGTGATTTTAATTAAGAAGCCGAAAAACTAGAGTCCGGTTTAGCTTTAAGTACCATGACATTTGTACTGAAAGTCATCTTCAACGCTACAGTGGTTTTACACAAAATATGGTGAAATTGAATAATATGTCCTTTGACCTGGGAGATAAGGCTACAAGTTAAAGATCAAAGGCAACATAAAATGTGTTTTGTCTTATTTCACTTTTAAATTTTATTAAACAAATCTGTATAATTTAAAGGATGTTGAAACATTAAAAAAATCTACATAGATCTGCATCACTTTTAGGTTGCCTTTTTATGAATTGCAAACTCTTAGAAGGAACTTATTGAAATAATAGTATAGGTATAATTGCATCATTTTAACCTAAAAGAGTAAAGCAAAATATAAATTGCTAATTGAAAAATAATGTTAAAGGTATATTTCATATTTATTTTATAGCCACTCAGAACTGTAAATTTCTTAGATAATTGTTTAAAACATTAGAAATCACTTTTAAAATTGTTCTATATTCTATAACTTAAAATTTTTTATCTTCTTTTTTTGTTGTTGAATGATTCCATGATTTCATATATTATAAGGAGCTCTCTCTGCTGAAGCATTTTAGTACCTGTGCTATACTTTATGGTCTTAGAGAGTTGCCTGAGTAGTTACTAAGAGGTTAAATGACTTTCCCAGGGTCATACAGTCAGTGTCAGAGGCAGGACTTGAACCCTCTTTTATCTGTATATGATGGCAATCCCAAAATGCTCTACAGAATTCATTCCCATTTTCCAATGCTATGGCAAGCTCAGATGACTAAGACATTAACTGGAAATAAAATGCTTACCCATGACCAGTAAATCAACTTTTCAAGGCGCTAGTATATAAAGTATATAATTTGGTGCTGTGAAAGAAGTAATTTTGAAAATAATACCCTGGAGCTTTTCTCCCTGTATTTATCTCTTATGGGTAAGCATTTAACTTCTAGTGAATTTCTAAATCTTCTGGGGGTACCATTCAATCAAGTTGTAAATAACTGAATAACCTAAAAGAGAATATTAAACTATCATAGCCATTAACCTAAAATGCTCCCCTACCCCCACTAAGAATAATTCCTTCTCAGGAAAAAAATTCATTACAATCACTGTTTTAAAAATAAATTAACCAATGTTAACAAACTGTAGTGTGACAAAAGAATAGCTATTTATAATCTAAGTGATTGATTTATTAAGGTTACCAAAGGTAAAATCTTAAATATTGATTAGTGATTACTCTATTTGGGGACTATAGTGTATCATTAGTCACCTAATAGAGTTTAATAAGGGGAATGAAAACTTATTAAATCACAGTTACAGGACCTGAAATGATGTCATTCCATGATCATTTCAAGGAATTGGGAATGTTCAATCACCATAAGATAAAACTTAGCTACAGTAGATATAGGTGAAGCACTGACATTTAGAATATGAATTAGATTTATTTTGTAATACGTGAAAATTATGGATTGACAAATTTTGGAGCAGTGCCAATATTAGAGACAAGAAGAGCTGGGTTCAAGCCTCTCTGTAACATACAGGCTATGTGACTATGTTACAGCTAACTTCTCTTGCCTCCCCAGGTATTTCTCTAAGACTTCATAGCTTTTGTCATCAAGTGGAAGTGTTCCCTCTTCATTTTTTCTGTGATTATATATCTATTTATTTCAAAGAAAACGAATGATGTCTGGATTTAGAGAAAACAATTATTTTCCTTAAAATTAATTAAGTTAAATTTTGATATTGAAGCATTCAATAAAAGGATAAGTGAAATAGCTACACACTTTTACATAGTGTTTATTAAATTAAAAATATAGAAAAACAGCTTTTTTATTTTTATAAATAATACTGTCAATATGCTTATATAGATTTTTGTCTTTATGTACCATTAAGTTGTCATTACAATTTAGAATTTGCTTGATAATCATGATTCAAAGGTGTTAAAAAGAATAGATAAAAAAATTGATTAGAAAAAACATGACAATGAGATTAACCAAAGAAATTTGTACAACAGCTTGAAAAAAAGCAAATGAAAGTTCAAATTTTATTTGTGAATTTTTATCTTGGCCTCCAAAAATTAGTGACAGTAGAATTCTGTTAAGGGAAATTTATTCGAGCTTTGAATATCTTTGAATCAGGTGAGAAGGTGTACAGGTTATATTTATTTTAACTGTATATATGTAAAGCTGATTTTTAGAAATCTTTTTGTTAAGTCCTACTCTGATAAGTTATTCTTGTAGAATTGATCCTGGGTTCTCAAAGGCAATGCAAGGGGATCCTTTCTGTCACAGATTTCTTTATATGTTCTGTCTGACAACCAAATTAATAAAAACTTGCATTTATGTAAAGTCTTCAAGTTTATAATGTTTTCCTCACAATAACAGTGTGAAGGTATTAAATAATAATGCTTGACATAGATATTATTACCTTCATTTTAAGATGCTTACAAAGGTTATCATTTAATTACTATCAAATATTAAGAGCCAGGGTTTGGACCCAGATATTTTCCACTCAGATTTAGCAGCTGTTTGTAAATGCTTGTTGTTTGTGTACAGTATTTATGTACACATAATGTATTTATGATGGGAATACAACACAAACAAGACATGCTCTCAACTTATAGACAGGAAGTAGTAGGAAGATTTAAGACAAATAAGCAAGTAAATTAAGTTTAAATACAAAGTATAATATGGCAAGTTATAAAAGGAATACAAAGTAATATAGGAATTTAGAGAAAAGAGAAGTTGTTTAATTGACAGGATCAAAGAACTTGGCTTCTTAAAAGAAAGGCATTTGAACTGGGCCCTGAAGAATGGTTAGGATTTTTTTTTTTTGGGGGGGAGAGGGACATTACATGTGGAAATGGAGATAGGTATAATTTGTTTGAAATATAAGGATATAATGATAAATAAAGAAAGGAAATGTAAACTGGGGTATGCAGAATCCTGAATGCCCAATTTAAAAAAGGGAACTAGAGTGGACTACAGTTTTTAGGTAGTGGCCAATCATTTTGAATAGGGAATAACATACTTTTTCTATATGAAATAATTCTGTTTTCAGAAGGTCCATCTGATGGTGATGTCTAGATATGGCTTAGAGTGACGAAATACTGGAGGCAGAGAGAATTGGGGATTGCAGAAGTCTAGGAGAGACAATGAAAAAACTGGGTTTAAGGTGTAACCGTGGACAGATGATGTTATTTTCCACCAGCTATTCTGTTTGGTTGTAACTTGCAAAAATCATGCTCCCTTATCGGATACTCTCTATTAGTCTCTCTTGGATTATTATCCCCCATGGGATTATATGTTTCTTAAGGACTGTAACCAGTTTTCCTTTTCTTATTTGTAAACCCAAGGCTTAGCTTAGTGATTACACATATTAGGTACTTCATAAATGTTTATGACTATTTTACAGTATTTATTGAAACTGTTCAGGAATTTAATTATTTTAAGCCTAATTTTTTATACTAGAAAGGAGAATTGAAGACGTTTAAATGATTAACCAGAATATTGCTTTCTTTCTGTACTTCATTTGCTTATTGATCTTGAATAAAAAAATTGGATGCCAGAGAGATATAGCCCCCAATATGGATTTCTTATGAGAATAACAAAATTACCCCAAAATCAAGTGTATATAGATTTAGAAATATAATAAAACCTAAACATTTCCATAAGTGATTTCAAGGAATCAATAATTTATATACTCTGGAATTTTTTGTCATAGTTGTTATGAAATGATTCATCTGCTTAACATAATGTACTGAAACTGAGTGTTACTATATTAAATTTGAAGTTTAATATTATTGTTTGAAATAGGAACAAAAACTCCAGTTACACCTCTTGGCTAAAGAAGATCATCATAAGCAATTGAATGAAATAGAGAAATATTATGCTACAATCACATGCCAATTTACAATGGTAAAAGAAAGTCATGAAAAATTAGAACAGAATGGTAAGTGTTATACTTTAAACATTTTATATAATTATTCAATGAAGAATATTTAAACTGCTTTAAATGAGATTAAAATGACATTTATTGTAGTTTTCTTTTTTTAAAAAATTAATTATAGTTTTTATTTACCAGATAAATGCATGAGTAATTTTACAGCATTGACAATTGCCAAACCTTTTGTTCTAATTTTTCTTCCCTTTTCCCCCCACCCCAGATGGCAGGTTGACATGTTAAATATGTTAAAGTCATTTATTGTAGTTTTCAAGAAACAAGACAGCTTGAATACTTTTCAAATTCTCTCCAGAAAATAATGTTAGCTTTTAATTTTTATTTTATCTGGGCAGATGGTTGTATAATAACAATAATATGGCATATTTAAAATATAATATTTTTTCCTAAATATTTTTATCTATTTGCAGTACATGAAGCAATCCAAGTAAATAAGAGACTGTCAACAGTAAATAAAAAACTAGAATCTGAAGTATGTAGTTTAAAAAAGGTAGGAGCCATAGAGTTAACAGCATTATGTGAGATTATTTTCTTTTTGTTTGTTTGTTTTGCAAGGCAATTGTGGTTAAGTGACTTGTCCAGGGTCACACAACTAGTAAGTGTTAAGTGTTTGAGATCGGATTTGAATTCAAATTCTCTTGATGCTCTATCCACTACATGTCTAGTCTAGATGGTGAGATTATTTTGTAAGATTCAAAGTGAGTTATAATAAAGAAAGAGCCAGAAGGCCTGGTTTTACCATAACAACTGACCAAGTTGGCTAATCTCTCATTTATCCAGGAAGTTTTATTAGACTATCAGTGCCCAATAATCTACACTAGTAGAGAATTTCCTGTTGGACTTTTTTTATGCCAATGAAATCACTGGTCTAATCCTCCCCAAAAGTTGCCTTAAGATTATTAGTCTTGCAGGATAATGGCTGAAAACTGCTACATATTTAATCATAGGACTGCAAAAAAAATGTGCTCTTTAGTATAATGTGAACTTTTAAGTTGCCTAATTTCCTAACTGAGTCACATTCTCTCTCCTTCTTTGTGACTGATGGCATAAATTTTGAAGATGGCTTTAAAGAGCCAACAGAATCTTTGACATTTGATTATTTGCATCTTCAATAAACTGAAACAAATTAGTTATCCACAGATAAAATGACAACTATGGCCTAATTTCATTATAGTTCTAATAGCATTGATTATATTATGGTGGAATCATCACTGAAATCCTAGTTAGAAAAAACCTCTAGTTTAGAGTCAGGACTCTGGGATTTTTTTTTTTTTTTTTGGCTCTGTCCATACTGGGAGTTTGGCCTTAAGGAAATCTCAGTCCTTCAGTGTTGTCATTTACTAAGTAGTCATGTTACTTTTCTATTTACCTAAATGTGGAGTCATTGTGAATATGCACTAAAAAGTAAGTTTTTTTCACTTTTAGTGAGAAGAGAGGTATGCTGGCAGTCAGGGAAGTTAGACCCTAATCTTGGCTCGTCTAGTTTTGGGACTTGGGGTTATTTCGTATGCTTTGACCTCAGTTTCCTCTGTTATAAGATGAAGGGACCTTTGGGAGTCTATGAACTTGGATGGGAAAAGTATTACATCTTTATTTTCCCTAACCTCTAAGGGATATTTAGCATTTCCTTCAATTATAAATTAAAAAAAAATCTGATAAAGGAAGTGGATTTCCACAGAGGTCCATGACTGAAGAAAGATTAAGAATTCTGGAACTAAATTATTTCTTAGATTTGCTTTAACATTCTACGATTCCAAGTAAAAGCACTTTGAAAATTAAAGTAAAACTTCATTTAAATGTAAAGTTTCATTCAGTTTGTAAACCAAATAGCTCAGTAGTGCAGGTGGATAGAGTGGCTGACTTGAGATTAGTGTTAACTGAGTTTGAACTCTGCCTTGGATACCAAATAGCTGTATGGACTTGTACAATTAACTTCTTGCAAAGCCTTAGCTTCTTCAAATGAAAAAATGGGAGTAATAATGGCTTGTGCCACATTGGATTGTTGTGAGGATCAAAGGAGATGTTTGTTAAGTTCTTTGCAAACCTTAAAACCATGTAATGCTAGCTATGATTATTATTATTACTATTTTGCTGAAACAATTGGGGTTAAGTGACTTGACCAGGGTCACATAGTCAGGAAAGTCTTAAATGTCTGAAATCAGATTTGAACTCTGGTTGTCCTGATTTCAGGGCTGGTGCTGTGTCCATCCAGCTGCTCCTTTATTATTATTATTATTATTGTTATTATTAAAATACAGTCTTGCCAGAATGTGGAGGCTTAGAGTCCAATTAGTGATTAAATAAGAATCTCTGCTATAACATTAAGAAAATCAATAAGTGAATCAGGAGTTATTATTAGACACTTAATATATGCTAAACACAATATTAAGTGCTGAGGTTACAAAGGAAAGCAAAAACAGTCTCAACCCTTAAAGAGTTTGCATTCTAAAGGAGGAGACAATATTGAACTAACTCTTGAAATAAGCAAGGGAAAATGGTCAACCAGCTTTTGCATTAAAACCTTGGTCAGTAAACATTTATTAAGCACCTGTTATGTGTGAGCCACCATGTTAAGCAGTGGAGATATGAAAAGACACACAAGACAGCCCGTGTCCTGAAGGAGCTTACAATCTAATGGGGGAGACAACAAGCAAATAAGTATTTACAAACAAGTTATATATAGGAAAGATAGGACATAATTAACAAAGGGAAGGTATTAGAACAAAGAGGAATTGGAAAAGGCTTCCTGTAGAAGGTGGGATTTTAGTGAGGACCTAAAGTTCGCCAAGAAAACCAGTAATTGGAGATGAGTGAGAACATTCTAGGAATGAGGGAAATCCAGAGAAAATGCCCAGATCTGAGAGATGGAGTGTCTTGCTTGTGGACCAATAGTGGAGAATAGTGTCGCTAGACTGAAGTATATGAGTTGTGGAGTAAGGTGGAAGAAGAATGGAAAAGTAGAAGGATGCTAAGTTTTAGAGAACTTTGGATTCTAAAGAGAATCTCTAGTAACAGGGAACACACCTCACTTCCCCAAGTAATTCATTGCATGTTTGAACATTTCTATCTAACACAATTGCCATTCTGCTGCTTCTATCCATTGTTACTGGTTCTGTCTGTTCTCTGGGAGGCAAAGAGAATAGTTTAATCCCTTTTCATATGAAAAATGTTTAGCTACTTGAATACAATTACGATGTATCCCTTAAACCTCATATTTATGTTCAATAAAATCTATCTCTTTTTGGAATTCAGAATTGGAAGGCTGTCTAGTCCAATTCATACCTGAAAAAGAATCTCATTAGGTAGAACTTTTGCTGGAATCACCACTTCTCTTCACAGAATTGACCAATTTTGAGCTTTTCAGCATCAATGGTTGGAGCATAGACTTTTGTTACTATGATGCTATATGGTATGTCGTGGATTCAAATAGATATTATTTGGTCATTTTTGAGATTATACCCCTCATTTTATATTGATTATAAGTACTGCTCCATTTCTTTTAAGGAATTCTTGTCCACATTTTTGTCTATGTAGTGATCATCTGAATTAAATTCATCCATTCCTATCCATTTCAATTCACTTACACCTCAGATGTTGATGTTTAATCTTTCCATCTCCTGTTCCAGCTTATTGTAGTTCATAGATCTTAACATCTAGGTTGATTTTTACAATATTGATTTTTACAGCACTTGACTTTCCTTTCATCATCAAATGCATTTGCAGCTGAGTTTCCTTTTGGCGTTGGTCCAGCCATTTCATCAATATTGGAGCTCCTTGAAATTGTCCTCTGTTTTTCCCAGGCATTGTATTGAACATCTGACCTGAGGATGTCATCTTTCAAAGTTATCTCTTATCTCTTCAGTAGTATCCATGGGGTTTTGCATGAATAACAAGCAAGTTTGATCTTGAAGTACAAAATGAAGCAGGTTAGAGACTAATAGTTTTGTCAATATAACTTGCAGGTCATAAAAAACTTTTTTTTTTTTTTTCAACAGCCTAAATGGTGGATATCACCATATGGTCACATGGATATCTACACATGAATATATATCACCAGATGGTCAATTTAGTAATCATATTGGTCATGTGCTTTTCAGTCTAAGATGGGGAAGCTCTATGTAATTGGTTAAAATAAGACCTGGGGCTGACTAGTAGCTCAGAACTCATGAACTTTATATTGCAAAATTCAGATTTAAATTGATGAAAGTAGGGAAAACCATCAGATGACAAAGGAAGGTCTAAATAACATTTCTTATGAATATGAAGGTGATGAATAGATTTAAGGGATTAGAACATAGAATGCCTGAGGAACTAGGACAGATGTTCAAAATATTGTATAGGAAACAGCAAAAAAAATAAAAGATCAAGAAGGCAAAAATAGTTGTGTGATGAGGTTTTACAAATAGCTGAGGAAAGAAGGAAAGGGAAAGAAGAAAGGAAAAGATAAGCTCAACTGAATGCAGAATTCCAGAGAATAGCAAGGAAAGACAAGGTTTTCTTAAATGAGCATTCCCCCCCCCCCCAATTTTCTTCTATTTCTTTTATATGACTTTAAGCTTCTTTTTGCATTCTTCCATGAGTTTTCTCTGGCTTGAGACCACTTCTCATTTTTTATTTAAGATTGTGCTCATAGGTGTTTTGACATTGTTATTTTCTTCTGAGTTTATGTCTTAATCTTCCATGTCACCATAATAACTATCTATAATCATATTCTTTTTTTGTTGCTTTTTGTTCATCTTTCTTTGACCATTTTTCTTTCTTTTAAATTTGATTTCCGCTCCTGTGGTGGAAAGGACATTGTCTCAGGCTTCCCATATAATGGGTCAGATAAATTCTCAACACCTAAAATTCAGCAGGGAAAATTAGTTCAGGAAGAAAAGGAAATTCTCAAAAATGAATTTCAGAAAATACAAAGAGAAACAACTTCAGTGAAGAGGAAAAAAAGAAAAATTATCTGAAAAGGAAATGGAGGCATAGTAAACTCACTGGCCAACTCTTATTTTAAAAGGACATAAAGAAGAGACAGATTTAAGATTTAAGACAGATTTAATTAACCAAAAATGAATATGAAAGAGTGGAATTCTACTTCAAGAATTGTGTCAGAGAGGCAGAGCTAAGATGGTGAAGTAGGAAAAAGTACAACCATGTCCCTACCTCTCCACCACAAATTCCTCTTTAAGAGATATTAAAAAAATGAAGTAGACTTCTTTCTTGTAACAAATTTTGCCCTAGATAAATTCTAGCCAAATAAGGACCTGAAAAAAGGCAAAACTGTTGACAAGGAAAAGTTTTGTTTTGCCAGGTAGATTGTATTCTTTGACAATTTGTTATGAAATAATACCACTTATTTATCATCATTTCAGGTGAGTGATGAAATAATTCATTACCCAGGCTGCAGAATTGAGGTTATGGAGTTGCTAAAGTAACATGCATGGATACTGAACTTGAAGTCAAAAACTGTCTACAGCTGGAACACTGTTGATAACTATATGAAAGCTCTTTATGTGTGGTGACAGTTGGAATGTGTCATCTTTTGGATCTTTCTCTCATATTTGAGGAGAGGGACACACATAGAATAAATAGCTGAATTTAGATTCTTTCTCATACTGTATACTCTTGTGATAGTTCACTTAATTCTATCCTCCCTTCAAGCTATCATCCTATGTCTTTCTCATAATCAAATTTTTAGAAAAAGCTGTCTGCTCACATGGTTTCCATTTCTTCACTACTCGCTCATCCCTCAACCTTTTGTGTGCTCGGTCATACAAATGATCCTGGGTCATACAAATGATCCCTAAAATGCCAAATCTGGTGGCTTTTTTTTTTTTGACTTCGCTGGAGCATTTTAAGCCTTGACCAGTCTTTCTGTCTTGATACTATCTTTCTTCTGAACTTCCCTCTGTCAATGGCATCACTTTCAAATCATACTGATTTACAACTTCAGAGTCATCTTTGAGTCATTACCAACATATATGAGCCATTGCCAAGTGTGGTCACTTATGTCTCCATTCCATCTTTCATATTTGTCTCCTGTCTATTTACATGACTATCATCTTAGTTCAGGGCTTCTTCACCACTTATTTGATCTATTGTCATAGCTTCCCTTACTCAATTTCCTTTCATCAAATCTCTTTGCTCTCCAATTCATTCTCTAAACAACTGCTAAAGTGATCTTTCTAAAATACAGGTTTGACCATAATGCCTCATTGCTCAAGAAACTCTAGAGACTCTCTTTTATTTCAGACTCAAATATAAATAACTTTGGCATTTAAAGCCCTTTTTACCTTACTTCAACTTAGCTTTTATTATACATAACTTCTTTTCACATATTTTTTGGTCCAGCCACATTGGTTTTCATGGTAACAATGTCCTCCATTTCTCTAGGCCTTTGCAAAGACTTTTTCTCCCATGCATGGAATATATTCCCTCCTTTCATTTTTTGAATCCTTTAGTTTCCTCCAAAGCCCAGCTTAAGCATTACTTCTCACATAAAAGGCCTTGTCTTATCTCAGCTTCTAGGATCTTTCCCTGCAAATTATCTTGTAGTTATTTTGTATCTATTTAGTATATAGGTGTATATGTACACATTTTCTCCCCCAATTAGAATAAGAGCTTTTTGAGTTATAGGTACTGTTTGATTTTGTTTTTGTATTCCAGGCGCCTAGCACAGAGCCCAAGTCCTCTGTAAGTGTTTAAATGTTTGTTGATTGATTGCTAGTATGTGTTAGACTTTATTTATTTATTTATTTTATTATTCTATGTTTTTTTAAAATTAATTTTATAATTATACATTTTTGACAGTATATATGCATGAGTAATTTTTAAATAACATTATCCCTTGTATTCATTTTTCCAAATTTTCCCCTCCCTCCCTCTACTCCCTCCCCTAGATGACAGGCAATCCTATACATTTTACATGTGTTACAGTATAACCTAGATATAATATATGTGTGTAAATCCAATTTTCTTGTTGCACATTAAGTATTGGATTCTGAAGGTATAAGTAACCTGGGTAGATAGACAGTAGTGCTAACAATTTACATTCACTTCCCAGTGTTCCTTCTCTGGGTGTAGTTGTTTCTGCCCATCACTGATCAGCTGGAAGTGAGTTGGATCTTCTTAATGTTGAAGATATCCACTTCCATCAGAATACATCTTCATAGAGTATTGTTGTTGAAGTGTATCGATCTTCTGGTTCTGGTTCAGCATCTGTTCATGCAAGTCTCTCCAAGCCTTTCTGAATTCATCCTGCTGGTCATTTCTTATAGAGCAATAATATTCCATAACCTTTGTATACCATAATTTACCCAACCATTCTCCAATTGATGGACATCCATTCAACTTCCAGTTTCTAGCCACTACGAAAAGATCTGCTACAAACATTTTGGCACATACAGGTCCCTTTCCCCTCTTTAGTATTTCTTTGGGATATAAGCCCAGTAGTTGTGCTAGACTTTATAAGCCTTGTCCCCAACAAGTAACCTGAGAGAATATTATGTATGAATCATAAGAGGAAAATCTTTATTTACAGCTAAATTGTAGAATATGAAAGAATTTTTCTTCCCCCCACTTAATAGTATTTTGTTTTTTTCCAAATTACACATATAGTTTCAACATTGATTTTTGTAAGATTTTGAGTTCTCAGTTTTTCTCCTCTCCTTTCCTTCCTCCCCTTCCTAAGACAGAAAACAATCTGAAAAAGGTTATTATAGGTACAATCATGTTAAACATATTTCCAAGTTAGTCATTGTGAAAGAAGAATCAGAAAAAAGGGAAAAGAATGAGAAAGGTAAAATAAAAAAAATGAACATAGTTTCATTCTACATTCATTCTCAATAGTTCTTTCTCTGGATGTGGATAGAATTTTTCATCACAAAGACTTTCTTAATATATTCAATAAGAATTCACATTAAAAAACAGATAGATGCCCTTTTAATTCTTAAAACACCTGATTTTTGGACCTCCAATTTAAATTTCAAGATTTTTACATTATATTATTCTTCAAAAACATAATTCATTTGACTAAATAGAAGATTAAAATGCAAATGATAACCGAGTTCATTCATTAACTCACTCACATAGGTTTATTTCCAGTAATCTGTACTGTTCAGCTTTGCATCTAACATATTTATGTTTGTTTTCTTGAGTTGATCAAATAACTTATCTTTTAATTTTGTGGATTTTAAAATTTGAATTTGTAAGGTTATACACATATACTTCTATTTTCAGAAATGGATTTTTTTCCATTTTGGTTTTGCCTTATGATGACATGATAATGCCTCAGATAGCATACATTTCATGTGATCTCTTTCAGTAAAATGAATTTCTATATTAAAATGCACATTTTCCACATAAAGTATATGTTTTTTAATTTTAGATAAATGGGATATTATATTCTAAAATAGCTTGATCTCTTGCTTAGAGATCCGAGACGAGGCTCATATAAACTTTAGAGACATATTCTCAGCATATTTACAGAAACATGTGGTGAATGTCTCTCCCCAGGTATGAGTGGAATGGCATTGTGATCAAGATCACTGTATTCCTTTTCCTATGCTTTATAGTTGTAAGTCGAGGATAAGAGCAACTATATTCTCTAGGGGCATTCTATAGGATATGAAATGACCAAGTAGTGACCTCTGACATTTGGATACTTTTCAATCCTTTTTCAAACAAAGTATTGGAGTCGGTGACTACACATTATCAGTTATGGGAGTGTCAGATTGAAAGGAGAACCTAAGAGGCTAAAATAGAATGGCTTTTTTTTTTTCACGGTTCCAGAGGACATATAATTAGAAGGATGATATTCAGGTTGAATTCTTTTTAACTTAAACTGTAGCATTTTATTGCATTTTAGCCCTTTAAATTTTTGGAACTAATTTATTTCCTAAGGCTAATGTTAAAAATTAGTTATTTGGAAAATCAATTGACAGCATTCATATTACTTGTTTCAAATATCTATTTATTAATTTCCCTAAAGATAATCTTCATTTTTCTTTTATGTTGTACTATGATTTTGTCCAGAACATTTAAACTATTGGTCTGTGATAAGATGGAATTCCAGTTTTGTGGAGAAAAGTTAAACAGACCAAACTTAGTTGTTAGATAAAACTAGGTATTGCAGTTCTGAATGCTTGGTTCACCATTATGGCATCATGAAGAATTCTTGATACTATCTGTGAACAACATTCATAACCCCTGCTATTTGTCTGAGTAAACGTCAGAGCGCTCAAGGAGAGAGCGATATTAAACAGACTACCCCATACCAGAAAGGGAGGGGTGGGGGAGAAAAGGGCACAATATTTATGACTCCAGGAACTATAAGTTGTAATTTAATGAGATCAAAGCATGTGCTGTTTATTTGCTGCACTAGCAGCTTTGAATAAAATAGTTAGAAAACAGACAATGTATTAAAGTACAGGATATTTAAAAGACTATAAGGTTATAAAATCAAAGGCATATTTTAAGTGGAAAATCATGCAGAGGATGTCTCTAATATTAATTTAATGCTCCTTTGAGATTAAGTAATTAATATGTTAGAAGAAAGGCCAAGAAATTTATTCTCAATACTTGTTTTTGCCAGCTATTTTCTTTCTATTTTACATTTCTCTTTTCCCTTGCCATTTAAAGTATAGGTCGGTATAGTTTAGGCCATTTTTTCTTGTGTGGCATTGTTCTAACTATAACTCAGCTGCTCATTTCATTCATTAAAAGAGGTGGGGAGATGATGGGTGGTATGAAGAATGTAAAAAGACAGTATTTATATTGAAGCTTTTAGTATGTTGAAACCTTGAAAAATAACATAGTACCTCTTAAAAATCAACTCTATATTTGACTTAGGTTAAATTTCTCAGAATATTGGAGGTCAGTGTACAAGTCCAAAGCTTCATCAGATTTCTACATTTTCATCTCTATTTTTATTGCCAGTGCCTTATGCCTTTTGTAAGTTAGGCCTGGAAGTTAGCTTAAAAGCAGTGATATGTTGCAATTTCAAGTCTCTGATCTGGATCTTCACTCAGGAAATCTAAAACAAGTAAAATAACAATATAATTTTTTTTGAAAGCTCTTCTTATCAAAGCCCCACTCATAAACTGCTCCAATGTTATTTCTACTATATAGTCATTTACGTGCAATTTTGGGGGAATTGCTTGCCTTTTGCATAAAGTTAGCAGCTCGAATATTTTAAGAAAAGCCATAAATAAGTCTCTCATTATGTGTTTGTAATTTTTTTATTTTCTTATTCATGTATCATAATAGTATGCACATTACTAAAGTACATTATATCATCTTTTGTTGTGATTAAAAAGCCTTTGGCAATCTGGCAGGTATCAAGCAAGTGCTTCCTTTTAGTCAGTGTAGAATGATTCTCTATATTCTTAAACAAGTTAAATATTTCCTTAAAGAACTGATTTATTTTGATGTCCCTTTAATCTCTGTAGTTCTTTTAAGTTTTCTTCCTTATTTGAAATACTTATTTTCTCTGTGTATGTGCTCCTTTGGGGAAATAGAATTCAAGTTCTAGAATTCTATAGTCTCTTCACTGAAGTCTGTGGCTACTCAGAAGAGAATAGACAAGTATCTTCTTTTCAGTCTTCATCTCTCTTGACTTCTTTGCTTCACAGCCTATTGATCACTTCCTCCACTTGCATACTCTCCTCTGGGTTCTCTTTCCACCAGTACGACTGATCCTTCTCGGTCTCCTTGGATGTATCCGTATTGCTCTGTTCTGGGCCTTCTCTTTTCTTCCTACATGCTATCACTTGGTAATCTCATAAGATCCCTTGGATTCCATGATCATTTCTATGCTAATGATTCTAAGATCTAGATATTGAGCCCCTAGTCTCTCTCCTGACCTTCCGTTCTACACTACTAACCACTTTCTGAACATTTGGAATGAGCTGTCTGGGAAACATCACACACTCGACAATTCCAAAACCAAACTTATTATCTTACTTATCGAAAACTCCCCTCCCTCTGACTTAGTCTGTTAATGTCAAGGGCATCACTATCATCATCACTCAGAATCACCTTTGAATCTTCACCCTCACTCATATAGAAAATCTTTTGCTAAATCTTTCCATTCTTCCTCTACAATGTTTCTAATATACACCCCTTCTTCTCTATTTATCTAGTCATCATTCTAGTTTTAGCTTCGTTTATCTGGACTATTGTAATAGCCTGCTGACTCCATTTCCCTGCCTCAAGTCTTTCTCTAGTCTAGTTTGTCTTCCACTCAACAGCCAAAATGATTTTCCTAAAGTTTAGGAATGATCATGTTACCCTTCCTTTCCTTCACTTAGTAAGCTGACGTATCTCCTTATTATATCTATATCAAAATAAGAAGCCCTTTATTTGGAATTTAAAGGACTTATAGCTTGACCTCATGTTATTTTTTCCAATTATCTTTCCTCCATGTATCATGTGATCCAACCATTTTTTGACCATTTATCAATTGGGGAATGGCTCTTATTCTTATAAATTTGAAAAAAAATCTTTATATATTCTGGAAATGAAAACCTTTTAAAGAAACTTGCTACAATCCCCTCCTCCCATTAACTGTTTTCTTTTTAATTTAATCAGCATTGTTCTTGTTTATACAAATTTCAATTTAGCATAATCAAAATTGTCCATTATGTACTATATTCTGTTTAATATTTGATTGTGAATTCTTCCCTTATCCATAGATTTTAATGGAAATTTCTTTCTTGTTTTTCTAATTTATGATGTGACCGTTTACATTTAAAACGTATCCATTTGAAACTAATTCTGATACATGGTATGAAGTGCTGGTCTAAATATTCTTGAGTTCTTTTGCTTTGGTATATTATATACTTACAGTGTTTCACTGATTATTATTTTCATTGTTTCTCTTGAGATGCTCAATCTTTTCTTTGGCCTAATTTTGTTAAAATTTTTTTTTTATTATCTAGGAGACTAGATAAATTTTTTGCTCAATGAATGAATACTTTGGTAGTTTGATTAGTGTGTCATTGAATAAATAAATTAAGAAGTTTTGTCCTTTTTATTATATTGACTTTCTTTACTCATATACAACTCATATTTCTTCAGATTTTCTTTTATTTTTGTAAAGTTCTTTATGATGATCTTCAGAGTTTCTGTATAATTTTGATGGTTAGACTCTCAAACATTTAACACATTCTGTAATTATTTAAAAATTTCTTTCTAGCTTTTCCTATTAGGTTTTGTTGGTAACATGTAGAAATGCTGATAATTTATGTAGATTTATTTTATATCCTGCAACTTTGTTGTGATTAGTTTTTTTAGTTGACTCCTTAGGATTTCCTAAGTAAACTATCATATCATTCGCAAAATGGGATAGCTTTGTTTTCTTTTTCTCTATTTTTATTCCTTTCTTTTTTTCTGGTTTTGTTGCTGTAGCTGGCATTTCCATTAGTACATCAAATAGTAGTGGTTTTAATAGATGTTCTTGATTCTATAGAAAAAAAAAACTTTTACTTTATTTGCATGACATAAAATGCTAACTCTTTGCTTTAGATAGAAACAACTGTATCAATATAATTATATGATTTTGTTCTTGTAATTAATTTGCTCTATTATCTTTATATTTTTCCTTATATTTAACCAATCTTGCATGTATGACATAAACCTGACTTGATTTTAGTGTATTTTTTGTGCTATGTTGCTATAGCTTTTTTGCTAATGTCTTATTTAAATTTTTTGCATCTAAATTCATTAGGAATATTGGCCATAGGTTTTTTTTTTCCATTTTGATTCTTCCTGGTTTAAGTAATAATATTATATTTGTATTGTAGAAGGAATTTGGCGAGATCTTTTCTTTTCTTATTTTTCAAACAGTTTATATATTATTGGAATTAATTATTCAATGAATGTTTGATAGGTATGCTTGTAAATCTCGTTGGTCTCAGGGCCTTTTTCCCTTGGGAGATTATTTATGGCTTGTTCAATTTCTTCTCCTGAAAATAAGTTATTTACATTCTTTACTTCTTGTTCTGTTAACCTGGGTATTTTATTTTTTTTGATAAATATTTATATATTTATTTTAATATTTTGGCTTTATTGAAATATAGTTGCACAAATTTTTTTGGTGAATTCTCTCTTTTAACATTTTTAATACTAATGATTTGGTGTTCTTTTAAAAACCAAATTAGTTAATACTTTTTTTTAAATCAGCTCTTAGATTTATGTAGAGATTCAATGATATTTTTACTTTGTTTTGTTATTATTTTCATTAGTTTTCAAAATTTTGATTCTAATTTTTTTTAAATGTTAGTTTTTTAGGGGTTCTTTGCATGCCCAATTTATTGATCTTTCTTTTCTTTTATTGATGGAAATGTTTAGAGAGAAAAATTTTCTGTGAAGGATTTCTTTTGCTGCATCCCAAACTTCTGAGATGCCATCTTATTGTTATTATTAACTTTAATGAAATTATTTATTATTTCTGTGATTTTTTTTTGACATACTAGTTCTTTAGGATTATTTAGCCTCTGATCAATTTTTAATACTGTCTTCAATGACTTTTTATTGAAATTCAATAAGTTGTTGTTGTACCATGCTTAGTAAAGAATGTTTGATATTTATGATTTTTTGTATTTGTGAAGTTTTTATGCTCTAAACCAGGATTAAATTTTAATGGTGTCATGTATAGCTGAGAAATAGACATACTGCTTTTTTTCTTGCAATAATTGACAGAAATCCATTATAAAAACATTCCTAAAAGTCCATTCAGGTTCTTAAATTCTAAAGTTAAGGATTTGAGAAGATACATTGAGGTCCCCACTATTATTTTTTTATTATCTAATTTGGATTCCAACTATCTTCTCCTATTAGAAAGAAGTCCACCTGGCAGTTATCAGATATAACCAATTTCCATTCTATTTTTTTAGTATAGAGTAATTGTTCTTTATCCCTCAAACGCATCTTTAAACAACCTTTGAAATATTGATTAGCATATCTTGAGACAGGTCTGGGACCTGATCTGCTAGGATCTAGCATCTTGACCCTCTCTCTAGAGTTCAAACCTTTGGGCCTGGGAAACCCTGAGGCTATATTTCTCTTAAAAAAGATCTGATTATGATGAAGATCTTTGCCAAGATCTTTTCAGAACTAAGGCCACTATGAGATAAGTCTCTCCCCTCATAGTGCCTTTCCTCTAATGCTGTCTTTCTCCTTACCATAGCTAATTCTGGTTAGTCAATGGCATGCTTAAGCCCCATGGTATATTCCTTTAATAGATTCTTCCAAATTCCTTTTCTTTGTAACCCTATTTGTAACCCTATTGTAACTCCCAACTCTATTTCATATTTGCCACCTCTGGTGCCTATTTTACCTCTTTATTTTGTCTGTAACTTCTTCTCTAAATAAATCTACCTTTTGCCAGAGAATGGCCATTGTGAATTTATTACATGTTTATTTCAAGTGAAGTGTTTCTACCCCAATCCCATCAATTCTCTCCGTAACTTGTTTAATTTTTCCATTAAAAATTACATATTGTCATTTGGTGTATACATCTTATATGTTGACATTAATTCATTGCCTATGGCACCTTTAATATAATGTAGTTTCCCTGTTATTCTTTTAGTCTAGTTTCACTACTACTTTGAGATTATGATTCCCATTCTGTTTTTTGTGTTTTGGGGCAATAACCTAAATGATATTAGATTTTGTTTAATCTCCTTATTTTAACTCTATATTTGTTTTTATATATTTTTCTGTTTCTTGTAGACAATGTTGTTGAATTCTTTTCTAATCTATATTATTATCCTCTTCCATTTCATGTGTGAGTTCATCCCCTTCACATTTGCATTTATGATAATTAATTGTGTTTTTCTCCCTATCCTGATCTCTCATACTTTTTCCTCTTTTCTCCCCATTATGTCTTTCATATAAGAGAATGGAGAGAGGAATGTGCTTAGCATTCATGCTTTGTGCAATCAGTTTCTACTTCTCTCATTAGCTTTTAAATTTCTTTTCATCATCCCTATTCTGAGATTAGAGTTTGTTTTACCTATAACTAATCCCTTATAACTATTCCCTCTTATTCTCCTCTCTTCCATTCCTTCCTACTTCCTTGTTTGAGTTTTATTTCTATAACCAAGTGTGTGTGTGTGTGTGTGTGTGTGTTCTATGCTCTTTTGGTCAAATCAGATAAAGATGAAAGATATTCAATTGATGCCTGATTTTTCCTACCCCTTCCTCTTTTATATAGATTTTTATTTACATAGATGTGAGATAAGTTCCTCCACTCTTCCATTCCTTTCCTCTTCCTTTACCCCCATATTACAACCTTCCCTTTCATTTATTCTTTTAAGATCATTAAGATTACAAAACCACTTCCAGGTCTTATGTAAGATTTGCCTCCCTTTATTAACTTTGAAGACTTGAGGGACTTTTGTTCTCAATTGACACTTAGATTATCTTTCTCATTAGAATGTAAAAATTGTATCCTTTTATAGTCCATTCTGATTCCTTACTTATATTTACCTGTTGATTCTTCTCTTGGTGCCTGTGTTTATATTTCAGAATTTCTACTCAGCTCTGATCTTTTCACCAGGAAGGCTTGCTTGTAAGCCCTATGTTTCTTTAAAGAGACTTTTGTTTTTGTTTTTTATTTTTTCCTGTGATAGAATTATACTTAGTTTTGCTGGAACAATTATTCCTGGTTGTAAGCCTACTTTTTCTTTTGCCTTTCAGAGTACCATATTGCATGTTCTTTGCTCTTTTCTTTGTTCACTGCTAAATTTTGTGTGATCTCTAATTTTATTTGCTTGGTAATTGAAGTCTTTCCTTTTATGGGAATCTTTCTTTGTTCATTGTTTATTGATTATTCCAGGTTTACTTCCTAGATTGGAACATTGTGTTAAGCCCAGGAACTGAAAACTTTTGGAGAGGATTTTGTAGCCATATGTGTTCTTGATCTGTATTTTCTAGTGTTCTGACTCTTTTGTTCTTTTATCATTTAGTGCCATGTTCTTAAAGGATCCTGGGGCATCTCAGGGCAGGGAGCTTTAAACTTTGAGAAGGCCCTAAATGATCAGATTTAGGATTCTAGATTTCCTAGGCTCTACCTTGTTCTGAACCTCAGAGAGTGAATTTGGGTATCTTCTCTGAGGTCAGAGTGACAGGCCTCCAGGCCTTCCTTTGTTCCATAGATCTTGTCTTTATCACTGTCCTGTGGGCTGAATTCATGATCTCTGACTGGAGAAAAATGATCCTCTCTATGTTATCTTTAGATTTCCTGATCATTGTTTATTCTGTCATTCTTCTTAGAATCTATGTTGTAATGACTTGCATAAACGCACTTATATAACCTGAGTCATAATGCTTACTGTCTCAGGAAAAGGAGAAGGATGGAGTGAAAGAGAACTTAGAATTCAAAACTTTTTTTAAAAAGACTATTTAAATTGTCTTTACATGTGGTTGGGGAAAATTTTTTAAAAAAACAAACAAAAAAAGATCTTCATTGGTGTGGGTATGGAACAGAACAAGCCTTTAACTATTTCTTCTCACTTTTTCATCTTTGTTGATGATTGCACTATTAGGATATTGCTTAATTTTTCTCATCTCTTTTAAGAGAATTTAAAAAAAGTATACCCTCTCCAAAATGTTGATTTAGCTTCCTAAGTATGCAGCATGAATTAGTAACACTATACTTTCAACACGTCTCATACTTATGTTGCCATTTTTGGCTAGTACAATTTATTTTATATTAATGTATGTTTTATCTTTATCCAAGTTTCGAAAGTCATCATGTATCTTTGCATTTGTATATTCAAAGCCAGTACAGTGCCTAGCACGTAGTAATCACTAAATAAGTAACATCCCTCAGAAGGCACACTACTGTTAAAAAAATAACAAAGTTTAAACTATGCAGCAGAAAATTATATCATAATTGTGTGAACCTAAATGTTACTTATTAATGCAACCAACATTTTGCCTTACTGCATGCTGAATTTAGTTATGGTACCATTGTCTGTTTCTGAAAGACACCTTTCAACTTAGCACTCATAGGAAAAAATACTATTTGTGTATTTCTGCTTACTCTTTTTGAAAATGATCTGCATACCCATAATCTTTGAACTTTTCAGCGACAAGCTATTTCAAAACTAACATTTTTTTTTTTTACAAGAGATCCAAGCCATATTGTTAATAAGTCCTATGCTAGGAAATGTACTAAGTTTCTGGTGATTATCACTTTTGATAGAAGTCTCTTTCCATGCTACACAGCATTAGCAGTATTGTAAAGATAATCAACCAAGAAAGACTTAATTACTCTGATCAATACAATGATCCATCATAATTTCAAAGGATTCATGATGTAAAATGCTATCCACTTTCATGGAAAGAACTGATAGACTCAGATTGCAGATTGGATCATATTTTCTTTATTTTTTTCTTGCTTTGCCACTAGAACATAATATAGAATATCTTTTGCATAACTTTATATCTATATCTATATCTATCTATATCTAATCTATCTATCTATCTATCTATCTATCTATCTATCTATCTATCTATGTATCTATCTATGTAATGGGTATCATATTTCATGCCTTTCCAGTGAGTAGAGGGAGAAATAAATGGAAGGAGAAGTAATAAATATATAATAAATTTAAAAAAAATTTATTTCCATGGCTTCCAAAATAGCAATGTGGAACACGAAAGTTTTGCCTAGGTCTACCTAAGCCAACACAATGCATACATATGGGGAGCAGTTGATTAACTCCTTAGAAACCTTTGTACACTTTTTGTTTTAGAAATCTCCAAAAAGTATCAAGGATCAGACCAAATTGACCTTTCTTACCCTTCTATTTTTGGTTCTTCTCAAACCTTAATCATGATTGACTTAGTGATGATAGCATAATTCCTTAAAAAGTGATGATAATAGGAAATAGTAGAAAATTCTTTAATTATTTTCAATTATATGTATTTAGCCTGCTGGCGAGTACTTCTATCTTCTCTGGGTATATCAGTCACCCAGCATTTATTAAGTATTTATTATGTGCCTTACATTCCACAAAGTGCTGGAGACACAAAGAGTGTCAAAACAGTTCCTTCCCTCAGGGAGCTCACATTCTAGTGAAAGAGAAAATATATAAAAACTTTGCCTACAAATTACCTATAGTGTAAATGGAAGGTAATACCCAAAGGAAAGCACCTGAAAAAGCCTCCTGAAGAAAGTAGGATCCAAAGTTGAGTATTAAAGGAAACCAGGAGGCAGAGGTCAGAAGGGAAAGCATTCTAGGCATGAAGCACTGTCAGGGCAAATGTCTGGACTTGAGAAGTTTGAGGAACACCAAGATGTCCAATGTTGCTGGATCATAGTAGAGAGGAAGAAATATAAGAATACTGGAGATGGAGGAAGGGATCAGGTTATGAAAAACTAAAAGCTAGAGAATTTGAGGGTTCATAACCATTCTTTATGAGATACTGTATGTCTCAAATTCTTTCTAAAGGCCCTTTAAGCTGGCAGTTGTCAATTAACAGCTTCAGCTGAATCTCTTTAAGCTGATATAATGCTCTCATTAATCTTTTCACATGCTTTTCTCCTGTCCTTTTGAATGATGAAATCACCCAGGAATTTAGGTTCAAGGGTGATTGATTTGCCCACGGTTGCATAGCTGGTAAGTGGTGAAGGAAGGACTTGATCCCAGCTTTTCTGAGAGTAGTATGTACAAAATAATTTCAACATCAAATAGAATATGATCAACGCTTCAGAGACTGGGAACAAACTCATATTAAGATAATTAATCTGGGGACAGCTAGGTGGTGCAGTGGCTAGAGCACCAGCCTTGAATTCCAGGAGACTGGAGTTCAAATCTGATCTCAGACACTTAACACGTCCTAGCTGTGTGACCCTGGGCAAGTCACTTAACCCCAGCCTCAAAAAAAAAAAAAAAAAAAGATAATTAATCTAGAAGATATGTGGTATGGTGGATTTGAGGAGGGAGAAAATAGAGACTCAGAAAATTATTGCAATAGGCCAGGTGAGAAGGCCCAACTGCCCGAAGTAGGGCAGTAGTAAAGATGGAAAAGGAGGGAATTTGGATAATAAATATTTTAGAGGCAAAATCAGTAAGTTGGCAACTGTTGAATTGGGTAGGAAAAGAAAGGATTCAAAGAAGATGTATTCATTTGGACTAAATTAAATCATTTTCAGAGTTGTAATTAAAATACTACCATTCTTGTTCAAATAAGCCTCAGATACTCACTAGTTACGTGACCTTGAGCAATTTACTTAAGCTTTGTCTTACTTTCTTTAACTGTAAAATAATACTATCACCTAAGGTTGTTATGAGGATCAAATTGTAATAATATTTATAAAGTACTTAGCACAAAATAGTCACCCTATAAATGTTAGTTATTAACTACTCACCTTTGCTTGGCTCAAAAACTGTTGGTCATTGATTCACTTAGAGACAAAATGGTATTATAACATAATCAACATCATGATAATTTATTAAGGTATTTTTGGCATTCTGGGGATCTGCTGAATTTTTTTAGGGAAAGAAAATGTGGGAGGAATGATTAAGAAATTTCACAAACATCATTCTTTATCTAAAATATGCTACCTATAGTTGGTCAGTTAGTCATATTCGTGAGATCAGGATTGTGAGTTCAAACCTTGTATGTCCCATTTACGCTTTTTGTCTGGTTCCATAGCCAGAGGATGTATTCCAGTCCCCTAAAGTTGTTATAAACACATGCAATTGTGAAAAAGAGAATGATTAAGAGAGTATAGATAGATCAGCACTATTAAGAAGACAACTCAAAGTGCACTGACATATTGGGGGTGGGTTGAACATTATCTTCATATATGAAAAATATCCAATTATTTTTCATGGATTTAGGGATTATCAACAAGAAGCCACTGAGATGTAATTATTGTACTGAATACACTGTTTAATATCATTTTCTTTTGTTAAGGAGCTGAAGAAAGTAACCACAGACTTGATAAAGTCCAAGGTCACAAGTCAGTATAGGGCGGAAGAAGAAGATATCAATCTTACAATAAAGGAACAGCAATTTCAAGAATTACAAGAAAAACTTAGAATGGTATTTAAGCAAAAAAGTGTTCACTTGTCTGATATCCTTTGGTTGTTTTGTTTTAAAGTTTTGCAATAGTTTAGATATCATAAAACAAAATTGTTTCAACATGTGTAATAGAAATAATTATAGTTAAAATAATTTGGTTCTGTTTTACTCAGTATCTTAATATTTTACTTTTTTAGTTAAGTTTAAGTTTAAGTTTAAGTTTTAGTTAAGTTTTTTAGTTTAGTTTCTAGATCAGAAGATTTGGTCTTAAGACCACTCTAAAAATTATTGAAGACCACTGTCTCCCCCCCAAAAGAACTTTTGTTTCTGTGAATTATTGTTATTGATATTTACTGCTTTGGAAATTAAGATGTCTTAGTATTGTTATGAAAATACTTTTCATCTTTTAGGACCTTGAGAGCCCCTGAGGTCCTTGGACCATACTTTGAGAGCTTGTGTTCTAGACCAGGGCTTCTTAAACTTTTTTGCCCCAGAAATTTTTATATGACACATGTGACTCTGGACACATAGGTATATAACATAGATATACAAATCAAACATTTACTGGTAATAAGCCATAATTTCATGACTCCCCCATTTAGTTACATGACTCCATAAGAATTTGTGACAGTTTAAGAAGTTTTGCTCTAGACTAACAAAATTTGTCCATATAAACGATTTAGAAGCCATCAACAGGGTCACACATCTCAGATTCCTCTGATGGTCCAAAGATGCTTTTGCGTTTAGAAGGCCCTGCAGACTTTCATTATCAGTTGACATTTATAATAGGTTATATGGCAGGGAGCCTTCTGGATTTCACTGGAGTCACTTTAGGGAAAGAAAAGTTAGGAGCAGGGAGATATATTATGGGATGCTTAGTGTGTAAGTTTCTCCAAATTTATTGAGTAACCAATAAATCAAATGAAAGTAAATGTTGTCAAATTTTAGGTTGAAATAATAAAAATTCCTATCTTGAAAATGTTAAATAAAAGGATTTTTTTTTCTTTATCATACACCTTTAATTGATAATCTTTGGAATAATTTAAATTTTTAAAGGAAATTGAAGTAAGAAAGAAGATTAGTGAAACGGTTACCTGCCTTCAAGAAGAAAAACAGGTAAATAATATTTTCATACTTGAAATGAAAGTTTCCATTGGGTTCATTTAGAATTTTTTGGTATAAAATGATGGGGCCAATTAATGAACAGCTTGAATGACTATTATGTATTTGTATTGTGCTAGGCACAATGGAGCATAGAGCAAAACATGTATTTGACTTCAAGTAGCTTGTTCTTTGGGTAAGAGCTTCTTTATAAAATTAACATGATTTGGATGCATGAGAGTTCATTTTTATAACCAACCTAACTGGAGAAAGCAAACCAAAAATATGTTTTTGAGCTTTGATTGTTGCCTTGAATTTTGTGATGAGTATTTATTTCATTTACACTCATTTACATTTTTTCTCCAACATTATTAATCATTTCTTAATTGCAAAATCCACTGGCATTTTCTAGGTATATTTTGTATCCTCCTAGTAGAATGTAATCTCTTTGAGGCTAGCACAATGTCTTTCATATACATAATAAGCACTTAGTAAATGTTTATTGGATTCAATTGAATTTTTAAGTATATAAGATATTTGTGCAAGAAGATTGCGCAAAATCTTTAATTTTTTTCTCTTTTTTTCCTTGATTTTGAATTATTTTCATGATCTTTCATGTCAATAACAATATAGCCTTTTAAAAATATTGGCTATGGGAATAGTCCAACATAAAAGATTATTTTGTTGTGGAGTTCTTCCTTTTTCTCATTAATGCCAAACTTCATCACCTAAATTTTTAGTGGCATTTATGAAAGGTAATGTGTAGATGTGCAATAATTTTTTAGTTTTGTCAAACCTAGATTAGATTTTTTTAACTACTTAGGAAGTCATGTAACTCAAGAGTCTATATTTATTTAGGACTTGTTTATTTTTCCTATCTGCTTATGGTTTTTTTTTAATCCTGTAATTTGTCGGTGGTACATTTGTGATCTTACATTGTAAGCGTACTTAATAAAAGCTTATTGAAGGATTTTGGATATTCCCTCAAGCAGTGTGGGTTCTTTCTCATATATGACTTTTGTCCAAGTCCGCCCATAAATCTTCTACAGGGGCTCACCTAATGTGCTAAATCTCTTTATATTATTCAAGTACAGTAGATCACATGGGTGCTATTACAAGTAGGTCACAATAGTTGGACTATCTATCTATTAACCTTTTCTTTTGGAGGTAAGCACCTTAATTTCCAACAGTATAAGTCTGACCATATCATTCCCCAAATGGTTTATTTTCTTTAGAATAAAATATGAACTATTCTCTTTGGCATTTAATGTTCTTTTCAATCTGGCTCCTACCTACCATTCCAGCTATATTATACATAATCCTTTATTCCCTCACACAGATATACAGATAGAACTAAAAAATTATTTTATAAAACTATGTATAGTCAAGCAAAATGAATAACCTCATTGATTAATACCCCCCAAAAAGAATACATCTCTCTGTACTTTCTCTATGAAATGAGTAGCATATTACATCATGAATTCTCTGACATTGTAGTTGGTCATTTTGTTGATCAGACTTCTTTTGTTGATCAGAGATCTTCCAAAGTTATTTATTTTTACAACATTGTTTTTGTGAAGATTATTCCCCGAGTTCTTCTCACTTTACTCCACCCAGAGCAGTTCATTCATTGTTTTGAAAAAAACATTTAATTAAACAAAAACAAATTGATCTTCTTACTTGTGCTCATATGACACTATTCACCTTCTCCCTATTTTTGCACTAGCTGTCCCCTATATCTGTCACATATACCCTCCTCATTTCATCCTCTTAGAATCCCTTGTGTTCTCAAGATTAGGTTGAAGTAGCACCCTCTACTTGATGTTTTTCCTGTCCTATAAGGTCCTAGTGTCATCCTCCCCAAAATCAACTTGCTTTTGCTTTGTCTTCATTTTTTACTTGTATATTTAAATACTGTTTCCCTTTATAGAATGTAAACTCCTTGAAGGTGAATATTGTTTCATTTTTGTGTTTATGGCCTCTGTGGTTAGAGAAATATCAAGAACATAGTAGGTGCAGAATAAATGCTTGTTGATTGATTGATACCAATAACAAGTAGCTATAACCAAAAGGATGACAACATTATCTATAATATGGCAGCTGATGGTATAGTTAATAAAGCTCTGAGCCTGGAGTCAGGAAGACCAGAATTCAAATCCAATCTCAGACATTTACCAGCTGTGTGACCCTGGACAAATCACTTAACTATTGTCTGCCTCAGTTTCTTTAACTTTAAAATAGAGATCAATAACAGCATCTACTTTACAGCATAATCATGATCAAATAGTATTCATAAAGAGCTTAGTAGAGTTCCAGGCATGTAGATGCTTAATTGCTTATTCTTTTTGTTTCCCTTTCTGTTCCCATTCTCTAATAAACTATTTTCATTAATGACAAGGAAATGGTATTTAACATATTAGTCACCATTCAAGTATATGACAAAGTGAAAATGGTAATAATGAAAATATAGGAAGAACAGACCGATATAAACAGAAGAAATCTGTGCTGTGGAAGACATGATTTTGAAATCATCAAGGGATTGATTTCCAGGATTGATCTTTCAAGAGGAGAAATTAATGAATGATTAGGAAGAAAATAAATCATAATACTGCATATTTTTAAAGACAATAGAGTAGCTACTATAACTACAGAGCCATATGTCTACTTTAACATCTTTATAAAATCTTTCCTTTATGAAATTAATAGATGAAACAGGAAGTCACATCACAAATAAGTCATGATTAGACTTGGGAGATGGTCAGAATCAAGATGTTGGAGTAAGAAGAAGAAATACAGACCAGTTTTCCACCATATCTCTTCCACAAAGAAAATGCCACAGACTGAATTGTTATTGAGACAGATAAGAAAAAGTCTGTGAGTCACTTTTCTGGACTGGCATGGCTTATGAGATGGGTTCTCATACACTGTGGACAAAATCTGATTAGGAGGGTCAAGATTGGGCACAGGGATGTGCCAAAATGTTTGTGGCAGCTCTTTTTGTTGTAGCTAGAAACTGGAAGATGAATGGATGTCCATCAATTGGAGAATGGTTGGGTAAATTGTGGTATATGAAGGTTATGGAATATTATTGCTCTGTAAGAAATGACCAGCAGGAGGAATACAGAGAGGCCTGGAGAGACTTACATCAACTGATGCTGAGTGAAATGAGCAGAACCAGAAGATCACTGTATACTTCAACAACAATACTGTATGAGGATGTATTCTGATGGAAGTGGAAATCTTCAACATAAAGAAGATCCAACTCACTTCCAGTTGATCAATGATGGACAGAGGTAGATACACCCAGAGAAGAAACACTGGGAGGGGAATGTAAATTGTTAGCACTAATATCTGTCTGCCCAGGTTGCATGTACCTTCGGATTCTAATGTTTATTGTGCAACAAGAAAATGATATTCACACACATGTATTGTACTTAGACTATATTGTAACACATGTAAAATGTATGGTATTGCCTGTCGTCGGGGGGAGGGAATAGAGGGAGGGGGGGTAATTTGGAAAAATGAATACAAGGGATAATATTATAAAATATATATATATATATATATATATATATATATATATATATATATATATATATATATATATATATGATAAAAAAAAAAAAAAAAAGATTGGGCACAGGGCAGGAAACATGGGGTAGAAAGAGATCCCTGGGGGTTCCTGAATGCACTCAGTATTAGAAGTGTGATATCTGGTAACTCTTTTATCCAGTACCCAGGCTGGGTCATAGATCCAGGCTGGAGAGGAGCAGTTGAGTGCATGGACACTAGCTGTGTGGATCTCATCCAATGAGTTAAATTCTAGCCCAGCATGGGACCTATAGTGAAATAAGCAGAGCAGGGGTCCTAGAAGAGGAGTGTACAGTTCATAGAAAGTTAATAGTGGCTTAGTCTAGCAGTAGTTCACTAAAATCAGCCACGGATAAGCCAAAATACGCAAACATTGGGAAGAGAGGCCTTGTTTTCTTTCATGTCATTGGGGATTCTGAAGGCTGAGCTATAACAGTAACTGAAGGATTTAAGAGGACATAAGTTTAGGCTAGATGTCATCCTCTCCCTTGCCCCAAAGTTCATAGGGCACAACATTAACATAAAATCCAAAGTGAAGAGAGAGGTTGGAAGAAGAAGCATACATTAGGCTACATTTTCACTGCAACATGGTTGAAAGATATAATGCTAAGCTCCAGCAAGGTGCCTTACGTGTATATGTTAAAATTATGCAAAATTCACTGATTTACATATTGACAAAAAAACTTGATTCAATTATAGGGAGATGTTTTCTTTTCCAAAGTTATTTGCCACAGTTTTGGAGACTGTCCTGTGCAGAGTCCAAATGGAATGGCAATTCCTTATAAATTATGAGGTCTTCTAGGTAATTCTGTCCAAGAATTCTATTGTATGGATTGCTTTAAACCCCAAAATATTATCAAACCTCCTATTAGTAATTAATAAGAACGCAGTTTTCCTATTGTGTGGATTGCTTTAAACTCTCAAATATTATGGAACCTCCTTATTAGTAATTAGTGACAATTCAGTTGAAATATAGTGTCTAGGATTTTTAAAAAAAATATTTTTTAAGAAGTGTAGCAATTCTTTATTAGGTGGTTTTATTCTAGCTGGTGTGTCAACTTTTGCAACCCTACTAGAGAGTAGTAGCTGTAATGAAAAAGATGTTGAATGAACATGTTATGGATTAGGAATTTGTCTTTTTTGTTGTTAGTTCAAGAGTTTTTTTTTTTTTTTTTTTTTTTACTTTGGTGGGGTTCTTGGTATCTTAGACCTTGAAGATAGCAGAAGCTGCTCTATCTCTTTGCATAAATCTTATTTTGAACAAGATTGAGAGGTTGTGGACATCAGAGAAAATATCTAGTCATGCATCAGATATGTGATCTGAATATTTTATTATTCATTTGGGTAAAATTGTAAATCAAATTTGCTTTTGATATGGAACTCTCACTTTTGTCTTTGTATTCTCAGCAGATAGCACAGTGCCTGCAGACACTTAATAAATGTTTGTGAATTGAATAGTTAATTAGAAAGGATAATTGTATTGCCCAACTGGGATTCAAAAGTATATTGACAGAGTAGAATGTTGGGGGGATGACTCTAATATGAAATTTGATAGCTATAAATCTGAGTATTATACTTGAGATGAAAATAAACCTCTCAATCAAAAGATGGGAGAGCTATAGTTATGTGGTCATTTATATGAAAAATATCTTGGGGGTTTTAGTGAAAATTTGATACAAATTGACATTACAATATGATGGCCCTAAAAATTAATATGATCTTAGGCTACGTTATAAAAGATATCATGGCCTGGACTAGCAAAGTACAGTCTTGCTGTACTTTAATCTAGTCATATCATACATACTTCCACTTTGGCCAATACATTTTAAGAACATTGATAAGTTGAAAAGTGTCCAGGGGAGGGCCTCCAAAATCTTGAGGACATGCCATATGAGAAAGTTGCAAAAGATAAATTTGGGTTTGATGTGAGGAAAACCTTTTTTTATAAGTAGTGTGATCCCAAAGTGGAATATGTGTTTTTCCTTTTGCACCCCAATTCTGATCACTTGCATATACTGAAGTAGAAATACTTCTTCAGATATGTATTGAATTGTTTGCTCTCTGGCCTCTTCCAATTTTTAAATTCTTGGGTTCTGTGAAATCTTTAGCTTATCCTTTTATCTTTAAGTTTAAACATTTTTGTTAGTATTTAAATCCTATTACAATTTGGCACTTTCCATAATAATTTTTATAGTCTTATCTTTAATTATTCCTCTTCTTGGTACATCTTACACTCCTATCAGACTGAAAACTCTGCCCACTTCTAGTTTGTTTTGCGTTTTATGACTCTGTGCCTTAGCTCATGCTTTTCCCACTTCTAGAATTCCATCCTTCTCTCTCTCTCTCTCTCTCTCTCTCTCTCTCTCTCTCTCTCTTTTTTTTTTTTTTTGGTCTATTGAATTCCTACCCAATCTTTAAAGTCTAACATATTCCAATTCCATCATGAATCATTTCCTGAGCTCCCCACTGAAACTAACATTTCCTTTCAAACTTCACATAGCATTTTTTCCAACTCTCTAATGTATTTAATTATATTGTGTATTGTAGCTATCTGTGTTAAGAGTTTTACCTGCCTACTGGAGAGTAAGTTCTTGTATCTACTTTGACTTATCTTGGTAGATGGTATGAGATGTTAGTCTATGCCTAGTTTTTGCTAAACTGCTAGAAAAATTTTTAAAGAAACTAGAAATATCGTAATGACAGTAAGCTTTTAACAAGTTTAACAAACTTATATAACAAACCTATGCTGTTTATGTTTTGTAGTATTTATAATATATTCTTTTTATTTAAAAGGGCATCATCAGTTCTTTTGAACATACTCAACAATTACTTCAGCGACAGACTCAAAATAATATCAGAATGGAGGCAGAGTTAAAAGCACTGAAAGACAATAATCAGGTTAGATTTTTATTCATTATACTTCTTTGCAAAATGAATCCTACATCCTGTTTATATTCAAACACACAATACAAGTTCAGGGTAATATGGGGAATTAGACATATTATTAGTGACTAAAGAGCAGATTCTATTTCATCATCTAGGTCATTGACCCATATTTTAAATGACAAGAGGCAGTATGATATAGTAGAAAGAATTCTGAAGTCAGAGCTGGAAGATATTGAGTTGAATCTGTTTTGCCCCTTCTGACCTATGTCACAAGGAACTTCAACTCTCTGGGCTAGTCTTCATCTCCAGAAGGAAGTTGTTGTTCTAGATGCCTGCTAAAATCCTTTCTGCTTCTCACTTTTTGATTCTGAGTCTAGGTATAAATTGATTTCTGTAGATGTTCAGTTGAAGTCTTGGACCATTTTTCTATCTATTGTAACTCTTCATGATCACAGAATGTTCCAGGTACTTTCCCTACTTTCTTTATGAATATAATGATTATTTTATCAAGACAGACACAGAAATAGACTAGAAATAGAATTTTCTGTTTCTGAAAGAGAGTGAGTTATTAAAAGGACAATTTGTGAACACTTAAAAAAGGAAAAGGATCACCAAGTTTCAGAATGTCTTTATGTATCCTTTTGTGATAGGGCTCCCCCAATTGTCCATTAGAAGAGTTCTGCAAAAGTAACATATCTTAATTTCAGCAAGACCTTTAGTGAGTTTCTCATGTTATTCTGTCTAGAGGACAATTAGAGTAACCTGGATTGGATAATAGTAGAATTAGTTGAATTCACTGGTGATGAGTCAAATCCAGAGTGGTTTGATTAATGGATCAATTTAGATCCTGGATGTGGGAGTGATGGTGTGGGTACTTTTTAATGGAGTATCCCTTAAAATTCTAGAAGGATTCTGTCATTGATTTTATTCTATTCAAATTGCTTATCAGTGGCTTGAAAGAAAATGTAGATAGTATTACTTTCCAAATTGGCAGATGGCCCTAATGATGAGGGATCCCTTAAGATACTTGATTACAGAAGCAGAAGCCATAAACATCTGCCTAATTCAGAACTGTGAACTTCAGTTAATAAAGTGAAATCTAATAAGAATAAATGTAAGTGCTATACTTGGGTTCAAAAAGTCAACTGCCTAAGTGTTGAACAGGCAATATTTTATGTAAAAAAGATCTAGAGATGTTAGCTGATTTTAAGCTTGATAAGAATTTTATATGAAATATTAGACAAAAAGATCTTGGTTGCCTTAATAGAGATATTTTCCTAAGTAAGGGATGTGGTAATTCCTAGTCAAAGCATAGCTGACTTATTTTGTAACTATTAAAGTATAGAAATTATAAGGGAATAGATTTTGTTCAACATAATTAAAAACTTATTAACACAGCTACCTAAACCTCTCTGCTTATTTACATTCTCTCAACTATTCTCTCAAGACATCTAGTTATCATCTTAAATTCATTATCTTAAATCTTCTCTCTTTCCTGTCTCTTTCACTACTGAGGGCAACACCACCCTTCCAGTTCCTTAGGCTTGCAACCTTGGAATCATTTTCCCTAAATCCAATCTATTGCCAAGATTTGTTATTTTACTTTTGCAATATTTCTTCATTATGGCCTCTTCTTTCTTCTGACACTATTCCCACCCTGGTGCAGGCCTTCATTAACTCACACTTGGGCTATTACTGAAGGATCTGCTTGCTTCATGTCTTCTCACCCCAATCCATCCTCCATTTGGCCACCAAAATAATTTTCCTAAAGCATAAGTCTGATCATACCATCCTACTCTTCAAAACTCCACTGGCTCCCTATCTTTCAGGATCAAATGCAAAATCTTCTTTTTTTTTTTTTGCATGCAAACCCTTCATAATCTAGCCTACTCCTACTTTTCTAGTCTTCTTTCACTTTGCTCCCTCTCATGTATTCTTTAATTCAGTAATACTTACTGCCTAGCTGTTCCACAAACAAAACATTCCATCTCTCACCTCTGGACATTTTCTTTGACTATCCCCCATGCCTAGAATTCTCTCTCTCCTCATCTGTTGGCTGACTGATCAATATGGAATGATCTGCTTCAAATTTGTATCATAAGTTCCCAATTACTCTATTTAAACAAAGGCTAGATGACCATTATAGAAAAATTGTAGGTGGTATTCCTACTTCAGTAGAGACTGTGGTAAATGACCTCTGAGAACTCGAATTCAAAGGTTCTAGGATTCATCTTTTCTAACTTGCTGATTTTTTAGCAGTTGAGGTCTCAGGAGGTGCATTGCCTTGTTCAGGATTACACCATAAGTTAGAGGCGGAGTCAGCATCATTGTGAAGTTCTGATGCTGTGATGATATATTCTCTTAGCCCTCCCAGATCTGTCAATCTAGGATAGCTTTTTCCTTTGATCAGCGATAGTCAGTGAAATTCATGTGATTCTTTCTGCAGTCTATAGCCATAAATTTCCAAACTTTGTGCTGAGAAAATTTTATAATACTGTATTTTTATACAGGAGTAATTTGGCTCTTTTAGTTGATGGAAGATATAGCTGTGAATATTCCTGTCTTATATAAACCAAATACATCTTTTTTTGGTGCAGCACCCCTCCATAAGCTTTGATAGGCTTGTGTAGTATGGGGCATAATAATATATTAATGTTGGAATGACACTGTGGATTGTGCTGTCATGTGTCTCAAGTGTTTTGCACAAAGGGAACTCTAATTCCACCTGTACTAAAAGGGGTCATTACTCTTGATAATAGCCTACTGTTTCCTGATGCTCTGGATTCATGCTGCCATCTATCTTGCTTTTTTAGCCATTCAGTTAAGTAGTGCTGAGACATAAATCCCCATGATGGACAATATTTTATTCAAAACTGTTTTTAAATTATAGTCTATGTATAATTATATGCGCTACAGTTCTGATAGAAATGTCATGTATACCTATATGCTATATGTATATGTAACTATAACTAATTGCATTTTCCATAGTTAAGTTTTTAAGTGTAATTTTCTTTTTTCCTTAATAATATTTTACTTTTTTCCAATTCCATGTAAAGATAATTTTCAATATTCATCTTTGTAAGATTTTGAGTTCCAAATTGTTCCCATTTCCCAAGACAGCAAGCAATCTGATATAGATTATAGATGCACAATCATTTTAAACATTTTCCATATTAGTCGTGTTGTGAAAGAAAAATCAGAACAAAAGGTAAAATCCATAAGAAAAAAAGCAATGCTCCCAAAAAAGATGAAAATAGTATGCTTCAATCCATATTTAGTCTTCATAGTTCTCTCTCTGGATGTGGATGACGTATTCTATCCTAAACCTATTGGAACTATCATGGATCTCACTGTATGCTGAGAAGAGCTAAGTCTATTACAGTTGATCATCACACAATCTTGCTGTTATTGTGTACATTGTTCTCCTGGTTCTGCTTATTTCACTCAGCATCAGTTCATGTAAGTCTCTCTAGGCTTTTCCGAAATCAGCCTATTCATCATTTTTAATAGAACAATATTCCATTACATTCATATACCACAGCTTAGTCAGCCATTCCCTAACTGATGGGCATCCACTCAGTTTCTAGTTCCTTGTCACTACAAAAAGGGCTGCTACAAATATTTGGATCCTTTTCCCTATTTATGATCTCTTTGGGATACAGGCTCAATAGAGACCCTGCTGGATGAAAGGGTAATAAGCACAGTTTTATAGCCCTTTGGGCAGAGTTCCAAATTGCTTCCCAGAATGGCTAAATCACTTCACAACTCCACCAACAATGCAGTAGTATTCTGGTTTTCCCACATCCCCTCCAATATATATCATTATTTTTTCCTATTATCTTAGACAATCTGAATGATGTGAGGTGGTACTGGAGAATTGTTTTAGTTTGCATTTCTCTAACCAATGGTGATTTAGAGCATTTAAAAAATATGATTATAGATGGGTTTAATTTCTTCAACTGAAACTTAACTGTTCATATCCTTTGACCACCTATCAATTAGGGAATGACTTGTATTCTTATACATTTGACTCAGTTTTCTATATATTTTAGAAATGAAGACTCTAAGTATAGTTTTCACTAAGATAATATGCTTATAGTTGCTGTTATGTGAAACTTATGGTAGATTATGTTCAGATCTTTATAATATGAAGTACAAGCAAGGTTATTTTAAATTTTTTGTTTATTCAAGTGTAAGTAATATTGAATAATTCAAAAAGATATATTAAATTAAAATATTACGTAAAGCTAAACTCTTTAAAAAGATAGATAATGTAATGACTTAATTACTTAATCAGAATATTCCCTTTATCAGCCTTTATTATTACTGACCTTTATTATGCTTTTATTATTTCTGAAGTTCATATGACATAGTGATTGTATAGCTTATAGTAATTGCGACTTATATATGTGTGTATTTTATGTATATATTTTTAAACATGTATGTATATAAATTTATATATGTGTATGCATATGGACAAGATAGAAAAAAGCAATTTGAGATCAATCATTATTCCTCCCCAGTATACCTGGGAATTTATATTTTAGTATGTCAAAAAATAGAGTTTAATTTGCTTTTTTCATTAGAACCAATTAGAATACTATAATACAAATAAATTAAGACAGTTATATACAAAGTTTTAAGTACTTTCACATTAATGATATCACTTGGGCTTTAAAATATTTCTGTAAGGTAAGTAGAGCAGTTACTGCATTACGCAAATGAGAAAATTAAGAGATTAAATAACTTGTCTATAATTATTGAACTATTAAGTTGCAAAGGTGGGTCTTAAATCTAGATCTGCTGAATAAAAGTTCAGTGCTACATATAGATCAGTAGTATCCCAATTAGGAGAAACAAAACAACAAAACCCAAAAACAATATGCATATGGTGCATCAACAGAATCAATACAAGGCAGAAACTTGACTAGATAATCTCTCATGGTGGTCTGCTGTTCTTTTTTTTTATTATTGCTAGGCAGTAACAATTTCTGAAATCAAGGTTGTTCTGTTTTTGTTTTACAAAGTGTTTATTTCTTGATGGTTTCAAATTGAATTTCTAGTTACATTCTAACTAGTAGATTTATGGCAGATTTTAATTTTGCTATTTCCTTCCTATTTTCCATCTACTTACATTTTCCATTCCCACAGTAGCAAGGATTTATTACACCAGGAGAATGATAGTAAGCTTAGAAATAATAATAGCTTAGTCTGGTAATAGGAGCCCAGTGCCTAAGAGATAGAAAGGAAGTTTTCAACTTATGCCTATCTTCATGCTCATTTTTATTATTATTATTATTATTATTTAAGTTGAAATATTGAGTATTATTGAGTTGAAATTAAATTTAAAATGACACAAAGCATCATATGGGTAATTTCCTATAATTTCTCTTTTATCTTGCTTTTTGCCCAGGGAGGTGTCAGTGCTACCTCTGCATTAGAAGTTCTTTGATATGACTCCAGACTTAACTAAATTTCATTGTGGGCAAAATGATTGCTCTGCCATTTGTAAGCACTTTTGGATGTTTCTGTATGAAATCTTCTATGTGGTTGTTAGCTATTATTAAAACATCACACAGTCATGTACTATTGCTTAATTAAATGAGAGCTATGGTATATTCTCCCACATGTCCCTCTTATTTTCATATGTATAATGATGTACCCACTATCTTCAAAAGTGCAGTATATTGTCTGCATATTGTAAAGTAATTGTGAGGGTGTGATTATACACCTGTTAAAAACATTGTTAAATAGATCAAGAATTTTACCATTATTATTTATACCTAGAAATGAAGAATAAAAAACATTGTTGGATAAAAAGATGTACCAGATATTCTTTGAAAAAGATGCAGTGAAAAGAAACTCAAGTATCCAGTTGTTCAGATTATTAGCTAACAAGGATTCATGGGGAGCCTAGAAAGTACACTAAAAAGTTACTTTATGGATCTAAAGAATTTCAAATCACATTATTAGAGTCACTACCCTGTTGTCCTTTTTTGACTAAAATGTATCACACTTTCAACATTCCAAACATACCTGAAACATGAGAAGGAATTCTTGCCACTAATTTATAGAAGCTAACTTTATCAATATGACAGTAGGGCAGACATCAAGAAGTCCTTCCTGGTGTCCATAGCACTGCTTTCATAGCTACAAAAACCTTGACTGTAGTATTTTACTTTTTAGTGCCTTTTTATAGGATTTTCTTTCATGAATCAAAATAAGTAAAATAAATATGATACAAATTTTAGATTCCTATAAAACACCATTAACAATTTGAAATTAAAATATTAAAATTATTCCAAGAGCTATTTTTTTTGTAATTTGAATATATAAGAAAAATGTTATGGGACAGTTTAAAATTTTAATTTTAGTACAGTTAGGTTGGATTATGCTACATTTCATATTTCCCAGCTCTGTACTTTATAATACTTTTTCAGCACATTAAAACTTATGCAGTGAAACTGAATAATGGCAATGTTTTTATACCCTTTTATAGCCATTTCTTTTCTATAACCTCCCCCTGTTTCCTGTTAGCTAAACTATAAGCAGCTTTCTATTAATTTATGAAAATGATTGTTGAGATGGCACATTATCACTGCTCTGGATGGCCCTTTCAGCATGTTAGAAGCAAAGGTCCAAGCAACATAAAACACATCAAAATTCATTAATGTGGTATTGATTATTTTTTGGATAATTAATTTTATTGCAGACCCTTGAAAGAGATAATGAGCTGCAAAGGGAGAAGGTAAAAGAAAATGAAGAAAAGTTCTTTAATCTTCAAAATAAGCATGAGAAAGCACGAGGAACTTGGGAAAAACATGTAGGTTTATTAAATTAAGTATTACAATGCTAAACAGATTTTGAAATAGTTATAAACATTTGAAATAACTACTAACTACTTATATTGCAAAAATAATGCAAGAACCAAATCAGATGCTCTGGTTGTTCTTGGACATATTTTCTTTCAGAATGTTCTTGAAAAGCTAAATTACAGTAAAATTCTGGCTAATGCTGTTGAGTTTGGAAAGCTAAGAATTTGATGTCCACAGATATACCCATAAATGTGCATTTACAAAGCTTATATGGCCTTCCAAAATGCAAGAAGCAGAGATCTTACTTTTCCCTTTAAACCATTGGTTAGTGCATATTGGATCATCTACTTTGAGTAACTTGGCATCTGCTAAGCTGTTCAGTTTTTCCTTTGCTATCAAGCAGTGTATGATGAATTACCATGTTTAGAATGTGTGTATGCTATCTGAATTTCGTATGTTTTACCATCTCATCATAAGGCTTTAACTGTTTTCCTAAACTGCATCTCAGATTTTTGGCTCTTAATTTTAATTTCAATGAAGTACATAATAAAATAATGGTGTAAAGCCATATAAATTAAAGTTGTAAAATATGAAGGTTCATTTTGAAGATCGGTAGACCCCAAAATTAGATTTACTTTTTAAATAACTATTTAAATTGTTCTTTTTATTAAGGATTAATATAACAAAAATCATTGCCTCTAATCATATGGAAAATATATATTTGGAAAGCAAATAGACTTTATTTCAAACTATTAATGTTACAGAAATGATTATAGAATTCTTTTTCTTTTTCTTTTTTAAACTCTTATCTGTGTACCTGCCTGCCAGTATTTTTCCTAGTTATTTTTCTTTTCTTCTTCTTTTTCTTTCTTTCTTTCTTCTTTTTTTTTTGTATTTAGTTTATTTTAGGACAGGAACCATGTCTTATTTATCTCTGCATCTACATGTTACTACTACCCATTGCATATAGTGGGGCTTGACAAATATTTTAAAAATTTTGTATACATAGTACTGTTTTTTAGCTTTTCAATTCAGTTGCAGCACTATTTATTCATCCTGAAATATCAAATTTCCAGTAATAATTGGTTGTACTTATAATTAATTTAGTAGATATTTGCCAATTAGATGTTGCATTAAAGTAAATAGCAAATGGCTGATTCATACCTTTTTTGTAACTTATGTTGTTAATCTTTTCTAAATACATTTTTTAAAAGATAGTATTACTTTGCATTCAATAAAAGATATTTTTTAATGTCAAGTAACATATATAATTATTTTTTATTCTGTTGATCATAATTAATGCATACTCAAAAACAATGTCAACTAAAAGACCATAGAACAGAATAAAGGAAGTTGTAGTAGAAAAGAGAATATGGTATTAAATATTCCACTGCATAAAAATGTCAACTGAGTTAAAAAAATTAAAATTCATATTTACTAGTGGCACCCCATATACATAAATTGTAAGAAATCAGTTTTATCCCATGGTTTCTAGCTTCTACAACAATTAAGCCCACTCCCACAGCATTTCAGTACTAAGTAGAAAAATAGTTTAGTATGGCAAAGCTCACTCATGTTTGTAAATGAATATCTGAAGTGGGGGATAAGCTCTATATTCTTTATTTCTCTTTTGGTCTACATGTAGTTTTTCACTTACTCTAAGAAGATGACTGAAAATCTAGGAGATAGAGCAGCATAAAGTTATATTTTATGTCATTGATTCAGAGTTTAAAAGTGGGGGTGAGAATAAGACTCATTCACAGATAACTAATACACAATACATGAGGAGAATTTGCAAAGCAAAGTGTTGAGTCCAGAGGAGAAGCTTATTATTGACAAGGTTAAGTGATGTTAACACTGAAATATTTCAGACTTGCTTGCTAGCAGGGACTTTCTTAAGGGTATGATTTTACTTATTGTAGAACCAGAGTTCTCAAAAGAGAAAAGTTTATTAATTTTTTTGACCATGTGAACAAATGTTGACTGCAGTTGCTAAGTTCAATTAAACTTCCACCATACACATAGTACTTCTCAGTTGGCTTACGAGGTTAAATAAATTTAAATGAAATTTGAGACAAGCATTGCAAAATTTTAGAAATGAATAAAACAATATATGCACATATAGCCTTTTATACTTTTTCATTTACTACTTTTTGAAAAAAAACTTTTTTAGTATTCTTTAGAGGTTGTTTTTACTTTTGATCATTTTCCAAAAATGTCATGTGTTATTAATATTAAAATGTTAACTAATGCACAGTAGATATCTCTTATTTTCAGATAAAATTTAAATTGTCTTGTTTATTTATTTGCTATAATTTTATTATAGGAAAAAAAGCTCATTGAAGAAATAGATGCGATTAAAAATGAGTTGATGTCAATTAAAAAAGCTCATCTTAAATTACAAGAAAGTTATAATGAATTATCGTCCCAGAAGAATGTATTTTTTGAGCATGATAATAAGCTTCAGGTAAAACTAAGATATTTTAGTGGTTATAAATGTGCAAAACCATTATTAAATATTTCTCCTTACTTTAGCTATATTTCATATTTTATAGTTTTTGAAAATGTGTGCCTATCTTTTATATAGTCTTTCTTATTTGATCATGATGTAATATAACATTTGATTATCCATAATTAAGTGATTAGAGCAGCAACTGATCTTTTGCCATTAGGTTTCCAATGAATTAATAGTTATTTATGGGTTTTAGCAAACTTTTTAATCATTAAAAAATCCATCATTTTCTACTTAATCACTCATTTTGTTTCATTTGTTTTATTCCTAATGAAAAGCAGAGTAAAATTCTAAGGCACTCCATAAATGCATAGTTGTTAAATGTTAATAAAAATTGCTGGTGCTTTCCTTTGTTTTTAAAGATGATAAATATCATTTAAAAAATTCACAGAATTTAACATCATTTCTTCATGAGTTTCATAATTATTAGAAAATCATTATATCTATTTAAGAACTGTTTTGTTCATTCATAATATATTCAGTTCAGGGAAAGAACAGGTTTGTTCCCTTAAGGGAAAATAATAATTAGCTATGAAGTTGTTGGAAGTCTTCTTTAAGAAATAGAGTCCATCATGTGGAAATTATTAATATAAAAATATTACATCATGCATTATAATGCCTATAATAGTAGGCATTACTTAATGCCTACCACTATGCATAAGTCACTGTTCTAGAGTACAGCAAGGAAGGGATTATAAAATTCACTTTAGTTAGGCAAATTCAATTGCATATTAAATTAACCTTTGGGGAAGTAAAACCTATAATAATAAAGAATGGTAAAGAGCAATAAGTATCTACCTATGTTAATAAACTAATCAACAATATTACCGTGTACCAATTAGAAGGCAGGAATTGTGAGATCTTAAGCACATATAATGTGTTGATTTTATTTCTATTGTGAAGATGGAAGAATGTTAGTATAGAGAAAAAAATCCAGCTGGATATACTGAGTGATATGGAAACAGTGGGGAGGTAATGGTCAAAGGAAAAGATGTATCTTCTTCTACTGCTACTATACATAAATGTGTCAGATAAAACTGACACTTCCTGCAGATAAAACAAGTAGTCAAGGCTTTTAAAAAGTAGAAGCACAATGGATAAAGCAAGCCAGAGAGAACAAAGACCATAAACCAATGTGGTAAATGTTCATATTCTAAGTGTCCTGTAGTTTGGGGGAACAAAGCACTGAATGATACACCCTAGAGAGACCTTGGATTCTGGAAAATAATCAAATTAAGTCTATAATGTTAAATTTAACTAAAGTAAGGATCAATAATAATTTAAGTCATTAAGAATACCGAAATTCTTTATTTGGATAATAAACATAGATTAATCAATAAGCATTTAATAAGTACCTTCTATGAGCTAGAAACTGAGGATACAGAGACATAAATGAAATAGTCCTTGTCCATAAGGAATGAGTACATTTAAGTATATGCAAAATATAAACAAAACAAATATAAATTAATTTGGGGAGGGGATCTGGGAAGGGCTCATGATGTAGGAATATCTATTTTGAGGTGAGGTTGGACTCTAAAATGATGGGAGAAGCTGTTGAGGTTGGAGGGCATTCTAGGTATAGTGGATAACCTGTACAAGCAGTGGCATGTGATGTGTCTTGTACGAAGAAGACAAAGGGGATCAGTCTGGCTAGACAGTAGAATGTGTGATGAAAACGAATGTAAATTGAAGTTGGAAAGATAGATTTGTGAGTTGCTTTCCATACCTAAGAGTAGAATTTATATTTGGTCCTAAATATAGGGAACAACTTAAATGTGTTGACCAGGGAAATGATATGGTCAGAACTATGATTTAGGAAAATATCTTTGGCAGTTGTAGAAAAAATGGAAGGAGATGGGGGGAGACTTGGTAGACAAAGTAGAAGAGTACTGCAAGGATCTAAAGAAGAAGCAATCAGATCTTAAACTAGGTTGTTGACCATGTGAGAGGAGAAAGGGAGATAGACAAGAGATTTTTTTTTTGGGGGGGGAGTAACTGACTGTTTATTCACAATAAGAGAATGCTTATTCAGTTTTTCAGATAATACTGAGATGAGAGGGGTAGCAATCAGGATTTGCTCTTTGGTCTAAAACAATGAGCTGAATCTGGTAACATGAAATTAATTAAGATACAAAGTTCCTCACTGTGATTCAAAAATATATGTTTCACATTATAGGGGAAGCAACTGTTTAATTTTTTTAGAATTTTTTTAATTTTTTAAAATTAATTTTATAATTATAACCTTTTTTGACAGTACATATGCATAGGTAATTTTTTTTTTTTTTTTTTTTTTTTTTTTTACAACATTATCCCTTGTACTCCCTTCTGTTCCGAATTTTTCCCCTCCTTCCCTCCACCCTTTCCCCTAGATGGCAGGCATTCCCAAAAATATCTTATAGTATATCCTAGGTACAATATATATGTGCAGAACCGAATTTTGTTGTTGTTGTTGTTGCAAAGGAAGAATTGGATTCGGAAGGTAAAAATAACCTGGGGAGAAAAACAAAAAATTCTAACAGTTTACACTCATTTCCCAGTGTTCTTCTCTGGGTATAGCTGGAAGCAACTGTTTATAAGGATATTTCAGGGATGGAAAACTCAAAATATGCCAATAGTCCATAATGTCAATCCAGAAAACCAGAATCATCTTAGGCTGCATTAAGAGAGAAAGTGTCATCCCAAATCATCTATGATACTTCCATTGTACTTTCCTCTCACCAGATCATATCTAGAATATTGTGTTCTGTTTGGAGTGTCTCATCTTTGGCAAGGTGGAACCATCCAGTTAGGAGTATGATGAAGTCTCTTAATACCATGCCATATCTTTTTTTTTTTTTTTTTTTAAATCAATTAAAAGGTTGCTTAGTCTAAAGAAGATTTTGGGAATGGGGAATGATTGCCTTCAAGGATCTGAAAAACTGTAGAAGAGGAATTAAGCTTCTTTAGGCAAACCTCAGAGGAAATAGATGTAGTTGCAGAGATGATAGCTGCAGAGAGGAAGATTTGGGCTTAGAACCTAAAGAAAAATTTCCTAATAATCAGAGCCATCTACAAATGGGATATACCATCTTGGGGGCGGGGGAGCAGGTTACCTCTGCTAAAAGTTTTAAAGTGAAGAATTTTTGACCATTTGGGGCTATTATAAAGGAGAGTCCTATGGAGGTTCAGTTTTGATTAAATGATCTTTGAGGTTGCTTCCAATTCTTAGCGCTTGTGATTTTTGTGAATTATTTTGTAATGTAAACGATTATTCATACTTTGTTTTATGCTTTACATAATTTTCATAAAATTGGACTTCTTAAAGTATTTATTTCTTAAGCTATCATTGCCAAATCATTATTATTCATAAAGATTACATAATTTGGTAAGTGATTAATTGCAAGTAATTCTAATTATTATAGAAGAAAATGTAGAATAGCACATGTGGTCAAGTAATTGGGCAATTATTTTAATCCTTTAAGAATTGGCAATTATAAAAATATTACTAAGATTCTAATATTCAAAAATATAACGCCTAGCTAGAAATTGATAATCTATAGACTTAATTTGTCTGTTTGAATAATATTATTGACTATTCTTTTTAGGATAATTAATAGATCTATTTAAAAACAAATGATTTTGATGACCATAGTAATATATGAACTTTTTTCAAAATCATTTGTCCTTTGAAAGATTAAAGAAAAAAGAGACAGACAAATGTGAATTGGTAATTTGAAATCCTACCTTTTTAGTTAAATCTAATCTCATAATCAAATAAATATGCTGTATGTTATAATTCTTTCTAAATTTTAAACAATTTTCCCCCATTTTATATCAGAATGGCAAAGAAGCAAAAGAAAATGGGAATGAAATTTCAACAGAGCAAAAACAATCTAAATTGATGGAAATCACCACCGTACAACAGCAGAATCCTCAGCAAGAAATAACTGCAATAAATGCCATGAATTTTTGTTCAAACACTGAATATAGACCAATAGGAAAAAATAACCAAGGCCACGAGAGAAATTCAGAAGGTAATATTAGTGCACTAATAATTTCATATTTATATATGAAGATCATTCTTTTACTTTGTGAGAGGTAAAAATATATCAAATATGGTTCCTTCCCTCAACATTTTTACAATCCAGTTGGAAGATAAAATATCAGAATTAAAAGTTACAAGGTAGGCAGCCAACAATGCAAAGCTAAATGAGGTGTTTAGAGCATAAATATTATAGAAGTTTAGAGAAGGAATCACTCTAATTTAGACAGGGATAAACAAGGAAGGCTTCATAGAGAAGGCAGAATATGAGCTGGACTCTGATGGATGGATAAAGTGTAAATAGTCGGAAAGGAAGACAAAAAGGCCCTATTAAAGAGGGAAACCTTATGACCAAAGGCATGGAGGTTGGAAAGTAAGTAGTACGTTTTGGGAGTTTAATGAATAAGCCAATTGGGCTAGATCAGAGGATTTATGTAGGGGAGTAGCCAAAGGTCAAACTATACAAATAAATTTGGTCAGATTGTAGAAGGTCAAGCTGGGCAATTCAGACTTTATTCTGTAGCTAATGGGAATCACTGAAGATTTTTGAACAGTAATGACTTGATGAAAGCAGAATTTTATAAAGACCAATATAGCAATGATTTGCAGTATGGTTTATGGAAGAAAGAAATCAGAGGCAAGGAAACTAGTTATTGGAGTTTTACAATACAGGTATGACATGATGAGGTCCTGAAAGAAAGCAATAATAGTAGTAGTCATTGTCATTGTAGTGATGTAGTAGTAGAAAAATAACAAGAGCAAGGAAGCAAATCTTTATGAAAAAGATTTTGAAGTAAGAACTCATAGGTTTTGTGGTTGATGGGATCATTTCATTTAGCCCAAGTTCTTAGAATAGATACTAGTAGAGGCTGAAAGGCATTCAATTAGAGGAATAATAAAAAAACAAAACAAAACAAAACACATGACAACTTGAGATACTGCGGTTTTTTCTAAATGGCAAAACAAAGACTCATTATTTATAATCTGTGCTTAATTGGGCAAAAACAAGCAGGTTTAACATCCATTCCTCAGATTTCACATATTTTTTACGCAATTTGTTTAAGTCAACTTGTTTTATATAATGAAACCTATGTTTGAAAAACTCATATAATGCTGGAGATTCGAGTAAAAATCTAATCAAATAAATTAGCCTTTTAATAAACAGTTAATGCTTAGAATTTTACTGTGTAAATGAAAAAAAGAATCGTCTAGAAAAGTCAAAATCTTATGTATTTATTAAATAATTAAATTACCTCTTTTTAATATGATTATATAAATATTATATCTGTAATTATTCTTATCAGTAAGTATGAGTAGCATTAAGTATTTTCCTGATTCTATTTTCTTTTTCTTTAGAATGTTAATTGTGTCTTTTACATAGATAATAGAATTAGAGAGAAGGAATCTTAAAAGATTATCTAATCCAATCCCTACCTTTTATGGACGGGGAAACGAAGGCCCTGGGAAATCCATAACAATAACTGAAATTTTATATATTAACTTAAAATTTGCAAAACTTTTTTTGCATTTATTATCTCATTAAGATCTCATAACCAGTTAATCTAGATGTTACAAGTCCCTTTTTTGCAGATGAGGAAATGCCATCCTCTAATTAGATAACAATGATAAATTTAAAACCATTTTGAAATTTAGATGATATTGATACAATTAATTTTTTTGAGTTCTATTGATTAGTAAAATAGTACCTAAAACTAAACTTGACAGACACAAAAACAAAACAAAACAAAAAAACCCCCAGGTATCCTGGTATTGACTTCTTTTTTTTCTGTGTATTTTTTGTGTGTGTGTTCTAGAATTACAATTTTTTGAAAATAATGAGAAAAAAGAAATTGATCCTACTAAAGAAAGAAAAAGTGAAGAACTTTCTGAAGAAAAACTAGTTAAAACTTCTCAAAGCAAAGCTTTCAGTCCGGATAAAGATTTATTGCGGCAAGGCCAGACCTGTCGAGTATACACTGCTGACTTGAGAAACACAGAAGCTACACAAACAAAAGACAAAATGTGCTTAGAAAGAGGTTTTGGTTGTGTGGAATTTCAGACACTGAATAATCCTTACTCAGTGACAGAAATATCAGTGGGAAAAGGAAGGATTCTTCAAGACAGACCTCAAGAGTTCATTCTCCCCCATGCAGATGAGGCTTCAGAAACTGGTCACAAGAAGTCTGTCCAGGAAAAGTTTCCTGATAGCAATCATGATGTAAATAATGAACAATGTGAGGAACATGTTGTTGGGAGTGAAATACCCAAACAGGCATCCAGAATGAGTCTTGGGACTGAAGAAAACGCTATAAATGAAGAAATTTCAAATAATGACCTAAAAGAAGCTAAATTGAGTCCTTCCCTAATTGCAAAAGATGTTTCTATCGACTGTCCAAAGGACAGCTCAAGGGATCCCAGTTCTTGTGTCTCAGATTATAAAGAGTGTAAATCAAATCAAACACATCCATTACGCAAAAGAGAATGTGATGATGCACAATGTAAGCAGGGTTGTTCTTCTGCTCTAGAGAACCATGATACTTTAGGGGAAATGGACCTAACTAATACCTGTGGTATAACAATTAATAACCCAATTTTACCTGCTGCATTAAATGATAATAGGAAGGTATATGATGAGAGTCCAAAAAAATTCTTTAGTATGAAGGCCATCCCAGGAAAAGCTATTCCAAGTCTGAGGGAAGTAGTTTCTTGGGAAAACGTGAATGAAATGCAGAGCCATCAATCCAAACAGGAAGGTCCTAAGCAGGTAGAAAGTGAGGAAAATGTGACAGCTTGTCTTTTTCAAGTTAACCCTGAGAATACAGATATTTCACAGATCCAAGATGTGGAAGCTGCTGTTCAAAAGCCTATTCTTGGGAAAACTACCACAGGTACACCAAGTCCTTCCAGTAAAGAGAATCAAGTTAATGATGCTCAGATAAATGAAGCCAAAGACAATTCCATCACAAAAAATGACCTCTTTCTTGTTAGTAACATTATGGCACAGCAGCAAACATTGTTAAATAATTCAAGAGAGAAGACAGATTCATTAAGTAACACAGTTTCAGAAAAAAAATATATTGAAGGACAGCTGGAAGAATCATGCTTGTTTCACATAAAGCCATCTGGAGATTTAGTAAACAGAAGTGGAAGGTCAGCCTTTGATCTTTCAACTTCAGATAAAGAAACTGAGAAAACTCCAGTATACTTAAATTTTTTAGACCCTCGTCCTTGGGCAAAAGTAAATCAAGTTGAAAGTCAAACAATGAACACTTTAGCTTCCAAGATGCCTTTGTTGCTAAAAGAGAGACTGGTGGGTTCATCAGAAAACAAAAAGAAATCTTCAAAGACACTTTGTCAAAATCTTGGCCTGAATGCTGTCATGAGGAAAATAAAAATGGGTAAGAGGAAAAGTTATTTGACTTAGAATTATGGTTATCTTTCCGATCTTCTGGTCTGCTTTTTCAAAGAAAGATCAAGTTTCAATTAACTTATGAATTTTGAGTATTTTTCTTTAAGTTTCATTAGAAGATGTGTTATAGGGTAAAAGTAGAGAAAGATGTATTTATATAAAAACTTGTCTTTTTCCTTTAGCAACATACCAAGCCCAACACTATCAGCTTATATGTAACAGGAAGTAAAATTGCATTTTGAAAATTTTAATAATTTATCTCTAAAAAGAAAAATGAACATGATAAAATTATAATTTTTTTTTAAAAAAAGGTTTGGGATAAATGGAAATAAGACAAACACAGCCAAAGCTCTTTATTGAAAATATATGGATAGTCTCCCCCTATTTTTTTTTCCCCAAAAATAAGGGAGGAAGAAACTGAGTATGGAAGATTGCACATGAGAGTTCTTTGACATCTTGTTTAGTTTTGCTAAATTGTTTTTTCCTTTTTAAAAAAAAAAAATTTGTTAGTCATGGCTATCTGGAAGGCAGAAAAGGAAAGAGACATTGAGAAATGTAGATGATGTAAAGACAAAAGATATCAACAAATCCATTTAAAATAAAATAAACGTGTGGTGCAAATTTGTGAGGAAGGAGAGGAATCTATTGAATGTGATCTTACTTTCTATTTATAGTATATATTATAGTATAGTATTTATACATATAATATATATACATATATATATAATCATATATATGTATATATGCACATATATATGTATATATAATTATATACGTATGTATATATATATATATATGTATATGTATGTATGTACGTATGTATGTATATGTATGTGTTTAATTAGGTGTCAATTGAGACCAGAAAAGCAGAAGTTAGCAAGGGCTGAAAAAAACCTGAGACATTGAAATGTAAAGGAGTATATAAAACAAGCATTTTATACCTTAGGGCCTGTGTATATGTGTGTGTGTGTGTGTGTGTGTGTGTGTGTATGTGTGTGTATATATATATATATATATATATATATATATATATATATATATATATATATATATAAAACATATGTTGTATATGAAAAAGCTAGTGAGAAAATGAATTTGCATTTAAGTTCAAATAACTGCATTCATACCTTAGCCTCTAATCTACAAAATGTTAGAAAGTCTGGGAAGTGTTAGCTCGCCATAAGCCAAGGAAATCCGTGGCTGAGGACTAACAATGAACCCCAAAAAGCTGTCAGAAAGAGGGCATCCACCTCCAGCTGGGGTGGTTAAGCTTAGAGATGAGCCCCTGAGTGACTCAAAGAGCATCTTCTGTCCCACTCAGGCTAAGGATTGTTGATTTATATGAAAAAAAAAACTTAGTGCTTTTGAGATGGAAAAAAATACTGCAACATTCCAGGGAGCTCAGGCTCACTCAACTGAGGCAAACCCAGGGAGTATGGCACACTAGCTCTGCTAGCAAACCCCAGTGACAAACCCAGTGTGGCAGCAACTTAGTGGCCAAGTGGTCTGGCCTTGCAGTGGATTAATCTGTCCAGATGGGACACCAGAAACTACAGGGAAGCAGTGGCAACACTGAACTTCAAAGGGTCCTCTGGAGAAAGAAAGGACATCGAGGCTATGCAGGCATTGCACGGCTACTTCTTACACTTTAGAAAGACAACATTCCGTGGCAGCCAAGCAGAGGATGGAGGGAAATGGAGGGGAAGAGGAAGGGACAGATGTGAGGAAAACCAACCATCCATAGTTTTCTAGGTGACAAGTGCTGAGGGCCTTACTATGAGCTCCCTCCAAGTCTGCCCCTTTGTCATTTTGCTTTATGCATAAAATCCATCATTTACTGCTTAAAACCTTTACTCACCTCCATTTTTTCTACTTTTGGAGTCCAATTCTAGTTTACTCCCCTTTCATTCAAGGATACAGTTCTACTTGCTTTTTTTCATTCACAGACTTCCATCTCCAAGCCTAAATGCCCTTCCTTTTTATCTGCACCCCTTGACTTTCTTCTTCAGGAGCCTTTTCCTTCTTCTTACCTATCCTTCTCCATCTTCCCCCCAACCATCTTCTATTACTTTGTATAGGTCTCATATTTTCCAAATTGTTTGCATGATGTCTCCCGTAAAATATGAGCTCCATGTGGGCAGGGACCATGCTTGTGCTTGCCTTGAACCAATTGCTTAGTAAAGTATCTGGCACTCAATTTCTTCAGAACCAGGAGCAGTGGGTGGAAACTGAGAGCAAGCAAATGCTATCACAATGCTAGAATTATAATTTGAAAAGTTATTCATTTAAAAATATAATTTTGAAATATCACTTATGAAAATGTTCATTGTATTATGAACATTGATGTTTTATAAATATTTATGATAATCATGCCATAGCTTTTAATAAAATGTGGCCATGAGGAAAATCCATTTATTTATTTTTTTTAGTAATCTCATGCTAGAATTGAGTAGGATTAGATCTTAAATGAGTTGTCCCATTTTAGCAAGATGCTTTTATCTAATTAAAGGAGTATAGAGTCTAAAAATAGGTCTTTGGTGCTTTCAGGCTGAAAGGACAGGGCCTTCTAAAGGAAAGTATGTAAAATAGAAAAGAAAAACAGTTTTCCTATTTAAATCATGTAGTTTCTTCAGTAGATCTTCTATTTAAGCATATCCTAGCTAAACATCTGCTATGCACCAGGCATTGTGCTATGCGTGTATTAATGCCAGTAATTAGTTTTGGCAAACCAGTGTTAGGTGAGACAATGAGACAAATATGAACAGATATTAAGTTAACTTTAATTTTAATTTGCTAAGTTACTATGGGATAACATGATGTTATTCTAAAAGCTACTTATCATATATTTTAATGTACCAGTTAACATTTATCCAAAAATACAGATTGGAGCAATTTTATATGTTTTATATCCCATGTTACATGGTGGGGGGGGGGAAGAGTAATTGTTAATTTCTATAAGACTTTCCAATTTGTAAATCACTTTCCTTATAATGTGTATAAAGTAGAGATTAACAGGATTATTCCTATTTTACAGATTATAAAACAGGCTAACAAAATAAAATGACTTGCCCAAAATCATACAGCTAGAAAATGTAGTGGCCTGAATTTGGATGCATAGAGTAGAGCTCTGGCTCCCATTTCCCACTGTATGATGTTTCTATTAAAAATAAATTTTGCCAAAACAAAGTCAATATTTGTTTTTCCAGAGCAATTTTATTTCTAAGTAGTAATAATTTAATTTGGATTATTAATTTGGATGGTATGAATTTAGAATTTGTGAAAAATGGGACCGGATTGAGGCTGAGCTTTACTTTTGTCTGACAAGTTCTTCATGATTCATAATAGATTTTAAATAGAAAAAGGAGAGAATGTTTAAAATATTTATAAGAATCACCATTTCAAAACACCCCTATCTACTATAAAAGCATTTATTTAATGGTATCACATTGATTAGGTGATTATAAAATATTTATTTCTGTTCATTAAAGCTTAAGAACCTTTACTGGATAGTGGATTGTTTACTATTTCAGTACTTCTGAAACTGTGGTTCCAGTGGATTGTTTAAATGTTTTCATTTCCAATCAGCCTTGTAGACTGTATTTATTAATTGCTGTATGTGCTCCAAATTAATAGGACTGCATATTTTTAAACATGCTCTACAATTTCAACTGTTTACTAATTCTACCTGCCCTTTCCTCAGTTTGAATTAATGAGCATTCAAAAACAAAAACCAAAACCCTGATTTTAGAGTTTGCTTGTGTAGGCAATGAAGTGATTGATAGAAGTAAAATTAACATTTTATATGTGTTACACTGTTTCAGAAGATATCTCCATTTTATTTCAGTTGTGTCTATTGGAATTAATTGGGATAATCTATACATCTTTACATTGTTAATGGATAATAATTAGCAGGTTTTAGAAAGGCTTTGCCATGAACATCTTTCTTTCTACTTGTCTTCCTAAATGAAATGCCATAGTAGAAGATCAAAGTATAGGAAAACAGTTAAGTATTCATAGGAAAAATAAAATAGAAATCTGATTACTTTTTTAAAGCACATGATCAGAGATAAACCAGAAGTTCAGTCACTAAAATGAGTGTCTAGAGAATAAAATGCAGTTGTTGCCATTTCCTTTTTGTCAATCAGATACTCCCAGCATTAACAGAATGGCTGACACTTTGACTAACTCAAGTATCCAGCCAAGTCCCAAGAGAGAGCCCAGAGAAGAGTGGAATGCGATTGCAGAGACATTTTATGATTCTTCTTTTCCCACAGAACATGTGAGTCAATTAAAAATATGGCCAAGCAGACCTTAGTGAGCTAATTCTAGAGATATGTGTAGAACTGTACGCATCTGGATGCTTTAAGACCTAACCGAGCTCCAAAATAATATCAAGAGGGCAACGTGGCACCATTTTTCACAATTAAGGTTGATAGAAAACACCAGGAAAAAGTCACAGTATATAAATCAAATAGATGTTATCCAGCCTGTTTTTGGAAGGAGAGTGTGAGATGGTGGTGCATTGTGTACTTCTAGAAAAATAGTTGCCAAAATTTAGGAATAATGCCATATTTTCTCATTCTCATTATTTGTTGAAAAACAATTACATCAGCTCATTTTTAGTTTTAATAATGGTTTGAAAATAGCTATTTTTCTTGTGAACTTGTCTTTTAAAATATATTTAATATAGTAAATGTAGAAATTTATTTAAAATAGATATTCCAATAAGAACAGGGGATACTTTGTATGAAAATGCCCAATACGTTACATACCCTTACTGTGCTATATATGTATTGGAAGCAAAGTATCCGAAAAGAGATTATATAGCTCCCTGGAGCCCATTTGTCAACAGAGAGGTAACTAACCACTGCTGACAGATGGGTTAGATCTATAAAGTTCACAGTATCTTAGCGGGCAAAACTTTCAAAGGGAAAAATATTTGGTTTGTTTGTATTTTAAAAGAGACACTTATGGACACTACAAATGACTTGTCTTTAAAATAATAGAATTAGCAAAAATTGTTTAAAAACAGAAATGACAGATTTGGAAGCCTTTGTATGTTTTAAATCTCAGAGAAAAATACATTATAACTTTTTTAAACATACAAAATGAATCATTAGTTTTAGAACAAATATTTTGTCATCTTTCCTTTAAAAAAATATTCAATGTGATGTGATACTTCTATTTTTGTCACCCACTCACCAAATTTTACCGTATTTGCCAAGAAATCTGGTTGTATTTTTCTGCTTTTAAGTTCCATTTTTAACTAAAAGGTTAGTTTTAGCACTCTTTGCACTCTGGTTTAACTCTATTTCTGCCTCACTCTGTTGTTTTCTGAATAAGAGTAAATTTTTTTTTTTTTCTAAATCACATATTGATGATAGGATGGTATGAAACATGAGTTTTAATGTCATCTGATATTTCTCTCCCCCTCATTATTTGTCAAGCTAATCGAAATTAACTGACTTGCCCAAGGTCACACAGCTTCTAAGTGTCAAGTGTCTGAGTCTGGATTTGAACTCGGGTCCTCCTGACTAAGACTAGTGCTCTATCCATGATATTATTTTAAACAAATCAAAAAACTTATAACAGAAGGAAATGTGATGTTAAATCTAACCATTTTTTCCTCCAAGTAGATAAAGGCAAACAATCCAAGATCATATTGTTTTAAATATCTAGAGATGGGGATTATACACGTTTTTATCTTTTTACATTTTAACTCAATTTTCTGCATTTTAACTCTTATTTCTTCCTTTCTTTACAGAATATTTATATTTCACAACAACAGTATGAACTAAATATAACATTCCCATTTTACTGATTTGATTGTTCCCTAGAAGGAAAATAATCGAGATCTCTAGAAAGTCATTTCTCTTATAGCCCTTGTACTACCTGCAGACTCAAAGTAACAATGGAAGGAAAGATCTAAGTTTGTCTCACTATCTTGTAACTGTCTATTGTCGTTTCTCCTTGGCCTTTGGACTACCAGGCTTTGAGCAGGAATTTGGTACTGTCCAGGAGCTCTTATCGTCCCATTGCTATCTCCCTGTTTCCAACCCTAGAGCCATGATTTTTCCTTTGGGATTTCCTTCACAGCTCTGAGGCTGAGAGGTTCCCTGGCAAGTTGTAGGGATCCAAGCCCATCCTCTGTGAATAGTTTCTCTTATACTTCTTGTCACTGTTCAGGCTTGGCTTTGGTCCTTGGTCTCTTTGCCACGTCTGTTGCCTTTAATACAGCAAACCTAGGTCAAAACCTAGGTCTATAATTATCCTAAATAGATTGATCATAATTTAAGAGCCCCAGAGCTGAACCAGTCTCATGTGGTAACACTGGAGATGTTCACATCCTGTCTAGACAGAAATCTTCAAAGCCACAACAAAGGTCTCCTGCATCAGTATTAAATTGACTGTCTCCTCCCTACATGCAGCAAGGAAAGATGGAAGATAAAGTGATGTCCCCAGTCCCATAGCTTAGCAGGATCAACACTGAGGGTCCAAAGAAGCCTCCTACTCCTAGGTTCAGGTCTTTGTCTACTACAGCACAGGGCTCCTGTGGCTCATATATGTAAATGACCATTTTAATTTGTGCCCAGACCTGATCCATGGGATGTTTCTGGTCATACGTGTTCAAATCTAGTTCTCTTCTCTATCTGCTTTAGTTACATGTGTGTGTGTGTGTGTGTGTATATATATATATATATATATTTTTTTTTTTTTTTTTTGAGGGGGGGGGTTGTGAGGCAATTGGGGATAAGTGACTTGCCCAGGATCACACAGCTAGGAAATGTTAAGTGTCTGAGGTCAAATTTGAACTTAGGTCCCCCTGACTTCAGAGCTGGTGTTCTATATGGTGTGCTGCTCCTACATGTGTATTCTCCATGATATATAAACTTTCTTTCTCTTGGAGGAGGGCAGGTAGCAGAGTGGATGAAGTCTTGGGCCAGAGGTCTGGAGGGCCTGAATCAATATCAGACATTTACTAGCTTTGTGACCCTGGGCATACCATTTAATGTCTTTCAGCCTCAGTTTCCTCTTCTGTAAAATGGCATTAATAAGATCACCTATCTCCCAGGGTTGTTGTGGGGATCAAAAGAAATACTTGAAAAGTACTTAGCACAATGTCTGGCACTAACCAGAGCTTAATAAATGCGGGTTTCCCTTCCTTCCTTGATTCTACTGAATTTTTGTTACAATTTTTTTGTTATAATTTTTGCTCTGTTATCAGGGTTATCTTTATTTCACTCTTCCAAAGTAACTTTTGCTCAATTTAGTATTACTTGCCAACTTAATGAACTCATTTTAAATCTCCATTTTAGTCAATTGTTTTTTAGATTTACCTTAAATGATGCTTATATTATTAAATAATAGAAGAGCTCATAACTTTTTTTTTTTTTTTTTTTTGCTGAGGTAACTGGGGTTAAGTGACTTGCCCAGGGTCACATAGCTAAGGAGAATTAAGTGTCTGAGACCAGATTTGAACTTGGGTCCTCCTTACTTCAGGGCTGGTGTTTTAACCACTGTGCCATTTAGCTGCCCTGAGCTCATAACATTTAACCATCAATAATCACTCTGTCAAGATCCTAGACAGTTATATAGAACTTAACAATAATATGACCTAAGCCAGATTTTTCTATTTTGTTGATAAACATGTGAGACAAACTTGACAGCATTTTGAACTATTTATTCCTTTCCCTTTGTCCCTATATAACAGGACAAATTAAAGTTGCTGGATGAATGGGTTAGTAAGATTAATTCTAGTGGACATAATTTGATAGAACTTTAAAATACTTTTAATTGTCCTATAATAACTTGTGATTTTTTTGGTGACTGCAAATTGATTTTCCTAGTCTTTCTAGGAGATAATAAAGTTTTTTGTAAAGTGCCATATACTATAAAATTTATTTCTACAACCTTTTGATCCTTAAAATCTGCTCCCTCTCACCCTTACTGTGAAATTGTTATAGTGATTTTTATTTTCTTTATGTTACAGACAATACACAGAAGGGACTCTCTAGTAATTCAGTTAGTAGTCAGATTGAGGACCACAATCAATGTTTTTGCCCTTACTGTTAAGATAGACTTGACATTTGATGTTTTCTAGGCTTTGAGTACTCCTCTCTCACTTTTTACTTTATTCAGCTCTGGTCTTCTAATTAGAAATTTGAAAGTTCTCTATTTCATTAAATTTCCATTCCTCCTCATCCCCATGGAAAATACTATTTTTGGGGTGGGTGATATTTGATTGTAATCCCAACTCCTTTGTCTTCTGATGTATCATATTGTAAGCCCCCCAGTTCTTCAATGTGCAAGCTACCAAATTCTGTGAAATCTTTAGGTACTTCTCTTGACCTTCCAAATGTTCCTCATAGCTGTCTCTAAGGTAACAGTGACTAATTTCTTAAGTACATTAGGATGGATGTCACTAGGATTTGCTGATTTCTACATGTCCATCTTTTCTCAGTATTATATTCCTCAGTATATATCTTCTTGTTTTCTGTTATGTGGACAATTTCCTTGATCTCCTTTTGCTTTAAATACTCAAGAAATGTTTTTCGGCTATCTTTTGTTTCCTATATGTCGCATATCCTTTTTCACTTTAGTTTTTTTCTACATAATCATGCTATTTCTTTGAATTTGTATTTAGTCATTTAACCAGTGATGGCTTTTCTAATTGTAAAATGGGGCTAATATACATAAGCATCATTGTGCATTTTCCCTAAGATTGGCTTGACCACGTATGGAAAACATCCTGGCAGAGTAGAGATAGTACAGGGCTTAGAATCAATGCAGGTTTAGACACTACAATACTTGAGTTGTTTAAAGAAAAATCAAATGACAGAATATCTGTGAAAGCATATGGTAAACAGCAAAGCCCTATGTTAAATGAGTTCAAGTAACCTGCCCCAAATGAACTGCTTCCCTCAAGCACATTGTCAGTGAACACTTATTAAGCCCCAGGTTGTGCTAGCTTTGTGGATATAAAGAAAAGCGAGGGAGTTCAGTGTGGACATGTCAAATTCAAGATTTCTCCAGAAATTCAGTTGGTACTAGATGGCAAACTGGAGGACAGAGATTTAAAAATCATTAGCACAGGACAGCTAGGTGATATAGTGGATAGAGCACCAGCCCTGAAGTCAGGAGGACCCGAGTTCAAATCTGGTCTCAGACATTTAACACTTCCTAGCTGTGTGACCCTGGGCAAGTCACTTAACCCCTATTACCTCAGGCAAAAAAAAAATCATCAGCACACTACTGGTGATTGATGGAAAGATCATGGAGAATAGGCGTTATCTCAAGAGTGAAGAAAAAAAGTACTTTCTTGATCTTCAAAAAAAGAACAGGGATTCACAAATTATAAGCTAGTGAGTTTGACATCGATTCTGGCAAAATTTAAGAATGTTTTAAGGTAATTATTAATAAGCAATCCAAAGAACAAATGATCATGAAGTCAGATGTACGATACTTTAAATAGGGGCCGTGTCAGACTGACTTGATTTCTTTTTCCATTTTTGGCAGGACTATGGGACTTGGTAGGTCTCTGGGGAATTCTAGAGATATTGTTGACCTAAACATTTTAGCAAAGCATTTGATAAAGACATAGTTTTCATTTGGAAAAAGTTGAGACATGGGCTAAGTGACGGTAGTTAGGATTCAGATGGCTGGCTGGATGTGAAGGACAGTTATTAATAGTTCCGTGGCTGCTGTGAACTCAGGACAGACACCAGAGATCTCTGCTTCTTGACTGTGTGCTATTTAAGGCTTTTGTCAATGACCTGGATAAAAGATGATATACATATCAAATATATAGGTGACACAAAGCCAAGAGGAAGAGTAGGTCCTAGACATCTCATGAGGATGGGGTAGAAAAGGCCCCCGCAGATGGCAGCAGTTTGTACCACGTAGTGGAAGAAACACAATTCCAAGTACAATTAGCTCTGCTATAATGCTTGTTTTGAAAATGTGAATTTGTTGCATGACTGATTAATTAGGGAACTGGAGCATAATGTGAGTTGTGTTTGCTTATGCACACCTTTGAAAACAGCAAAACACAGAAAACTGTAGCGCCTCATAATAAATCACAAAGCTGCAACCTTTCCGAGTTTCACTTCCACAAGTACACTTCCGATCCTTTTTAAGAACCATATTTATTATCTGATGGTTCAGTAGGAGCTTGGCTAAGGAAAACTGCTCTGCTTCTTCCCCTTTCCCTATTCTCTATCATGGCCCCAAAACAACCACTTTGCCAGTCGGTGGGAATCAGGATGCAAGCTGAAGCCTGCAGACATTACCACTATTTATTGTAGTAGTTACGCATTCTTAATACTCAATTAACATGTATGAAATTGTTATTTGGTTCCTATGTTTTTATGGAACTTAAGGAGTGAGACTTTTAAGTGCAACATTGTTATGGAAGGGCATACATTATTATTCAAAAGGAATTGTTATAGGAACATTTATATATTGCTGTAAGATTTGCAAAGAAGTATGCTATGTTTGAATCTCATGATAATCCTATGAGGGAAGGTGGTGTTATCCCATTTTACAGATGAGGAAAACTGAGACTGGGAATTTAATTTGCCCAGGGTCACATAATTAGTTTCTGAGGTGAGATTTGAACACAGGTCTGTCTTCTAGTCCATGGCTCTCACCACTGTGCTATATAGCCATCTCCAGGATAAAAAAAAAAGGGCAATGAGGTGTCGCTTTATATTAAGGTGTGAGGAAATACAGAAATCCAAGGAGCATAAGAACCAATGGAGGGAAAAATATTGTACTGGGTAATGATGGGGAAAACTGATTATATTATATATTCCCAAACCAGATAAATTCTTGATCTCTGTTAATTTGCATTTTCCAGAAGCCTGAGAAATGGAGGAGGTTCCTTCTAATCATTTTCTAGCTAAAGATTAACAGGAATCTTCAAAAGATGATCTGTTCTATTCATCACATCAGTTGACCTCTTCTGGAGACTTCCTACCTCATCAATATTTCCTAAACACAGTACCCAGAACAGAATGTAGTAATAAATGCTCCAGATTTAGGTCTGACCAGGGTGGACTGTGGGATTATCCCTTCCATTCCTACAAACTCTGCTTCTGATAGCAGCCCTTTGCTGGCTGTTGACTCATAATGGTGGTCAATTGACTTCTAGATCTTTATTAAAAGAACTGATTTCTAGTCCTCTTTTATTAGCGAGGTTGATTTTTTTTTTTAAACTCAAGTGTATGATTACATAATCCCTATTGTTATCTTATAAATTCAAGCTAGTGCGCCAGCCTGATGAGAGATCTTTTTGGATCCTGCCCTGTGTCTTCTGGTGTTGGCTACACCTTTAGCTTTTCAGCCCACCTACAAATTTGATGAATGCCATTTGTAGTTTTATCCAATTTTTTGACATAAATATTAAAACCGCTCAGGACTAAAGTACAAATCTCTGGGACATGGCACTAGAGATCTCAAATCAAATTGTTATTGAGCTGTTAATGCTACTGGATCTATCCTTTCAACTAGTTCTGAATCATTTGGTTACACTGCCATCTTGATGAGATTTAGATTTGGGGTACCCAAGGTTTCTGGTGGTCAGGGAGTTAAATGAGGTCTAGTGGCAGGTTCAGGGAGTCAAATGCAGCCCCCTGCAACCCCTGAGAATTCGGCACAAGAGTAGGGAGTTAAATGAAGTCTAGTCCTAGGGCTGCCATGTTCTTTGCTAATGAGAGATAAATATAAGATCTTTTCTGGTCTACTTAGAAAATCCCAGAGCACCAGCAAATGGAGATAATAGTGCCAGCAAAGGAATAAGACAGAAAATGAGGGGCAGCTAGGTGGCACAGTGGATAGAGCACCAGCCTTGAATTCAGGAGGACCCGAGTTCAAATTTGGTCTCAGACACTTAACACTTCCTAGCTGTGTGACCCTGGGCAAGTCACTTAACTCCAGCCTTAAAAAAAAAAAAAAAGAAAGAAAATGAATTCACAAAAGTAAAAGTTGATTTTTTTTCAATGCCCCCAGCCATTATTCTTCACTGTAAAATTACCTTGTATTTCCCCCACTAGAATATAAAACTTTTTGAGAAAAAGGGTATTTAAAGGGATATCAACATAAATTTAGAATGGAAACAGTCAGGGGCAAGAATAAAGAGAAGGGCAGAAGATGAGCAACAAAGATCAAGGAGCTGGGCCCAGTAAGAATCAGATGGGAAGATATGGGGATACAATAACCAAGGGGAACAAGCTAAGGAGGGCACCAAGGAAAGGTTTAAGGAGGTACACTTAGATAAAACTGGATTGGGAGGGAAGAGGAGCGAAATAGGATTAAGCTAGGTGGCTTAAAACTATCACCAGGATTTAAGTATCTTATTTGATAGACCAGAGAGTAAGTTGTGGCTAGAGATAGTAAGTGGCTGAAAGTCATAACTTGAAGCCCACTGTTCTTGCTATTGTGACCTTTCCTATCTAAGAAAGATAGGATTAGAATCAGATATTGATTTGTCCAGATCAGATTTCTAACTAAAGAAATACATAAAAAGGCCCCAGGATATCAAGTGACTTGGCAGAAATAGGGGCTTGGGTTCTGGCTATAAATCTATTTAACTCAACTCTTCTGTGAAACACTTTGGAGGTAACAGTAAAGTTCATGGTTGAGAGCATTCACTTACTGGTAAAGAGTTTCTTGTCTCCTCTATGGCAACAAAGAGTTATGCCAGAAGTCCTTAGTTCGGTTGTTCAGGTTTAAAACAAACAATTTTCTAAAAACAAACTAAATGCCTGTAGTTCTGTTCCCCCTCCCCTCAGAACAGGTACCCTTAACTCCCATGTATTTAAAAATCACGATATTAAAATATGACCTGATGTGACACCTTGGAAATCTTCCAAATCCCACCTTCTTAGCTGTTTTCCTGCTCCTTCAACAATGGCGTTCATTCTGCAAGAGGAAATCTGAAGGAAAAGGCAGTTTTCATTTTGTTCCTGACTTCCGCTAGCATTTAACCTTTAATTTTTCCCTGGCTTGGACAAAGTATCAGAAAAAAAGACATTTCTTGTGAGGAGGAAAGGGAGTGGAAGACAAAAAGACTTTTATCTTCATGATTTTATTTAATTTAAATCTCCTCTCCCTTTTTAATGTCCAATTGTCTTTTTTAGAGCTCCTCTGAAGAACTATTAGCTATTCCTTAAAATGCACTAAGATTTCTAAATCAGGCACAGTTCTAAGACCATGTATCTAGGTAGCAGTTGTGTGCTGCAGCCTCCTTCCACCAGATGTATAACTATACAGTAATGATGATTGATGCACACAACAGACTAATGACGGTTGGTGTGTTCTTTTCTAGGACAAACCACAACTCCTGAAGGCCAGCTTACCGCCCAGACCTGTTCAGGAAGCCCAGAATAAAGATAAGACTGATTCCACCAACTGTTCTCTTGGTGAAGAAGAGGTTGACTGGCAATCCCAAGCCATTTTGATGAAAAACCAAATTAATGAAATAGAAAAGTTTCTAAATTTGGAGAAGTCTAAAGAAACCAGAAAAAGAAAATCTGAAGAGTTATTATTATAAGTAATTGAAAAAAGTTGAATACTGAATGGATGCTCTTTATAATGTAACTAGTTAACTAGAATGCTGTATTTTGAACCAAATAGGATATAATGTAATTAATGTAAAAACATCCTCACTTTACAACTTTGTTTGATACAATGAAACCACTTTATTCCTTCCACTCAAGGATCCAATTCTGTACATGCTTCCTTAATGAGCAGCCATCCTGTTTGGCAACCTTCCCTTCAAAGATTAAATTCTGTTTGTTTAGAAATCTTGACTCCTTTCTTCTTCCCTCCATGAATCCTTCCCCCTTTGTCTTGATGCTCCCTCACCTCAAAAGAGTTTCATCCAAACAGCCCCTTTCAAGAACAAAACTTTCAGCACAGAGATCAACAAAATGTTTTCCTTTCCGTAATTTATTATTTTTGTTCCTGAAATTTCTGGTATAGTATTTTTTTTTATTTGAAATTTGAGACAATAAACTTCAAGACGGTATCAAAATTTGTTTTAGAATGTTTTACTATGATTTAGAATTGTCTCTAAAGAGAACAAAACCATGCATAAAAATTTAGGTATCAGAAAGGCTGAGAAGGCTGTTTTTCACTTGGTTCAAGTTTTGTTTCCAGGCGTTTAGTGTGTCATACAGTTGTTGCCACTGCTGTTTTCCAAATGTCCGATGTGTGCTATGACTACAAATTGAAGAATCAAAAGAAAGCGTTAGCATAATAGTGTTTCACTCTATAATAGCTTGAATGTTCTACTCTTATTAAAGGCAAAGCTGAATATAAGAAGAAAACAAATTTATAACCTCGAATTCGAGTACTGTGAGATTATAAGTATGCGAATATATATGCATACACATATATACATGTACATATTTAAAGTCTTCACCATATTGATTCCAGACCTTCTCTTGCTCTGCAGAACTATATAAAGCAGACACAAAAGTCATTAGTATTCTTGCCAATGCTGGGTCATTAAATGAAATGTGCTGGAAAATAGGACTCTTTCATTAAATAAGCTAATCACATTCAGTCTGAACTTAATAAAAATTATGATAAATAGCAACTATTTAACCACAGGCAAGTGATAGGAACAATGCCTTGCTTCTAGTTAAAATAGTAAACAGATATATAATAAGTTAAATAATTAAAACATTAACTTGTTTTCCAAAAATCACAAAGAATTACATATCTTACCTGACAACTACTTTTTTCTGTGTTTGGTCAATTTTGCAGTAAACCATCTTAGTTCTTACAGCTGAAAAGAAATTTTTTAAAACAAAAAATTTAAGGAATGTTTATAAAACAGAGGGGCTACATACTTGAATAAGCACTCTATCAGAAACCTTTATGTAAAATCAGAATAGAGAACATTCAAATGTGTTTCTAATATTTTTAACAAACTAGATATTCCAAACTAATGACAATCAAGGCACTTGAGAATGAAGGTCATGCATTCATCCTATAGCTGATGTGCCAATCTATTAATCCAATATCCTGTATAATTTTTATAAACTGCTCCTTTTTACAAACACATCCTATTTTAATGGCAATAAGAAAAAAAAAAAAAAAACACACACACACACAAAAACATTTTCTATAAATTATAGCCTCAGGTCACTGAGAGCCATTTAGACACTCTTCGTGTTTATAAGCTTTTGCTTTATAAATTAATTTTTATTTACTGAATTTGTCATTGGAAATTCATACACATGGATATATGTAAAAACGGAAAACCATTTACATAGCTGAACACTAAGTCTTAATGTAGCTGAATTGCTTAATATGCTACTTTTTGGGGGATAAGGAATATAACCTAAGTTACATGCAGGCTAAATGTAATCTTTACTGTTTTAGAGCAGTATTACAATATATGGTAAATCCTAATCTACCCAAAACAATGATGTCATATCAAAGATCTAGAGCATTAACAGAGCTAAACACAGATCTCTACAAAATAGGACTCTTGCTTTGGAGATTTCCCAAGTACATTGGAGGAATCAAAACTCATGTTTAGGTATTCCAAATATAGAAGACAATTAACTCTTAGAAAAAGATCTAATGGCCCTTACCATCAATAACAAATGCTTCCACGTCATCAGCTCCAATCTGAAGTTCTTGCTGCATTGTATCAAAAGAGATTTCTTTATTCTCTACTGCCATTCCCATAAAAGTAAGAAGTCTCATTTTTGCCATGTTCTGTTCATGTAACAAGCCTAAAAGATAAAAAAAGTATTGAAGAACAATAAGGAATACAAATTTTTAACTAAAGAAACCAACATTTATAACTTAGTCTAACCTGATAAAAATTTCGATTAAAGAGAACATTTGTGATTAGATACTAATTATGCTCAAGTAACTTGAATAAAAAAACCACTCAATGTTTACGAAGTGTTTTTATGTGTACAAATCACTTTATATAGCTCAAAAGTCCTATGAGGTAATCTGTACTGAAAAACTGCATGTTAAGACCAAATTTCATGTGAAATAAACCTTTCAAGAGATAACTTTTCTTGCATTATGAACAGTAGCAGAGCTAGTCACATAACGGTAAAAGACAGTGAATTAAATTTTTTTTTTAAAGGTACTTTAGAGAATTAAAACATTATTTTCCTGTGGTGCTTACATTTACTAAATCCACATTCTATTTGATATCAACTCTCTTCCAATCATTATTTATTAGCTTTTATGTTAATCCCATTTGTAATGTCAAATTTTAATTTTCTAATTTCATTAAATTTCATAAATTTTATTTTCAAATGTTACAATTTTTCCTACCTAGCATATGTAAAGCAAAATATATGCATCAATGCCAACCAACTATAGTTGTTAGCTGAGCAAGTTCTATTTCCATGCTTCCTGATTAGTTGAACATCAAAAGCAACAATTTTTATAGAGAATGAAACACAATAATTAGTGCTACTTTCTTTCCAATTAACTTTACCAAAAGCTGAAATATATATAAGCAAACTTGTCCAACCTGTTCATTTAATGGTCAATAAAAAACACTGCATCTTACATTCAACTACAATACATAAGTTGATAAAAAGATTGGTGCTCTAGTCAAATGCTCTATCTCACAGATGAAAGTAACTTGTTGAAAGTTGTCTGGGCCTAACATTTAAAGACTGATAGTTAGAAATGCCAACAAGTATCTATTGGGTATGGACAATCCAGATTACAAAAGGGACAATCTTGTGCAGACTTGGGACTTCAAAAAGCCAGAGATAACTTCATCAATAGTTTCATCGCAAAGTAACAAAACAAGTAGGAATGAATCAATACTTTTAAAGAGAGACAAGTTTCCAAAAATTAATCTAGAATTCTTTTCTCTTTGATCATCTGTTAAGTACAAATAACAGTCTTAATGGCTTCAACATTTATGGATTCCAGTTTGTTCATATTGTCTTAAAAAAAATTAATAAGGAATATTTCTTTTAGGCAACTTGTTAATATAGAGACATTAGCATTCTGAAAATATTTAAGTTTGAAATTTATAACATTCCTACATTAATGGAAGATCAAGGAAGCACATTAATACAGGGCATAATCTTGTGTTAATTAGCTACAATTATGTTGCAGGCTCCTTTATCTGGCACAGATTCAACAAAAACATGATCACCATAACTCAAATGAATGAGGTACACCAGCAACTATTGCTAACTGGGCTTAATGGAAATCTACAAGCATCAAAAAATCAATTAGTGCACATTAGCCCTAATTAACAAATGCAAATGAGATGCTGATTAACTTTCTGAAGCAAAAAGGTAGCAACTGAATAACATCAGATTAAATGTGGACATGTTAGGGCGATTCAGTTGACACAAGATTATGCTACTGTTGGCCCAAGTTGTCAGTGTTAATGAAACAACAAATTCTAACAGATGCCACCTGTAAGAAGCTACAAAAGCTATTCAACAAGACAGTGTCTACACCTATTCAAGTTTTTAGTCATCCTCAAAGACCTAGAGTTACAATCTTTAATGCACATATTTGATGAGCAATTTTTAAAAAAATTGATGCTATACCTTAATTCACATATAAAGTCTTTTGCAATGAACAATTTACATCTCCTAAACAAATTCCAATGGCACACAGTGGTAGAGTTCATTACTTAAGAAAAACCTGTGAAATTTTTATATATACTAAAAACCAAGCACAAGCATTTTACCTAAATAACTTCTCAATTAAAAGGGAATATGACAATGCCAAACTAAAACGATTTTTTTTAGAAGACAGAGGATACATTTAAAAGTATCCAAGAAATAAAATTTAACTGCTGCAATTTAAATTGTATAATCAGCATAAACTAACAAATCCTAAAAGAACATAAAATACTTTTTCCCCCCTTATAGGAAAACAGCTGGTGATTCTGACAGTTTTCTTTTTTGAGACAAAAAGACCAAACCCTTCAGAGCTATCCTCAAAATTACCAACTGTTAAGCCAACATTGTTTGTGTAAAAGGCTGCCCGCCCAGCTCTCTGCTTTGTTTTGGAAAACGACACACTATTTTCAAAGATGAAGTCACAGTATTCAGTGTCATATTTCAATTTCAAAGTTATAAAAAAAAAACAAAACAAAAAACTCATTTTATGGAAACATTTATTCATTACTAATATGTCAAAACCTTAATGCAGTAATAAAAAAATTTGCATCATTGAACAATTTCTGCATTGTCACTGACCCCTGTCCTACAAAGCTGCAATATAGAGAACGCAATTTTAATGCATGCAATAGCTTATGAACCAGTGCTCCTTTGAAACAGTCAATTACACATCAATGGGGGAGTGTCAAAGTGTTAATTACTACTCCTTTTTTTCCATAGTGTGTAAATAAAGAGGTTGCTGACATTAACATTCCATCACAGAGCTTCATGCCATGAAACAAATTAACTGGGGCACAATGTGGTTTTCTGGGTCTAATGCCCCTAGCAAAGCATTGCGTAGAGAGACACATTTGCCTGTAGTTTACCTTACTGTACCTTCAGCCTTATGTTTTGCTACTTAATCAATAAGCAGGGAAAGTTTAGACACTCTTCTCCCCCCCCCCAAAAAAAAAAACAACAAATCTCTTCCCTGATTCCTACCTATGGTTCAAATTTATAATATAAATTGGCAAATATGTAAATAGAAGCTAATGGTGGGATATAGATTTCAAAAATCTTAATTGTGTAAGCCTTTATCCAGACCTAAAACAGGCAGTGAGAGTCCCAATTGAGCTTATTCTAAAAATGTTATGGATGGGGAAAATTCAGAGTAATCCTAAAGTCTTATATCTGACTTATATGGATTCTGAGGCCATAGATAAAACCCTAAAATTGACAACATCTTCACAAACTAGTTGTTTTAGACAACCAGTCCATGAAACCAATTTAAGCACTAAGTTATTTTAGGACCTTTTTTTAACTTAATGATACAGACTATATTATTTTTACATGGAAGTTTGAAGAAAATGGCTTAAAACTATGCCTCAGGAAGAAATGAAAACCCTGAGAGATTAGATTCTGTTCAAAGAAAAGAAGATGGTTTTCTTAAGTCAAAATGAAGGCAACATTTTCTTCAGTCACAAAGCCATGTGGCTGTTCCAGGCCTCTAGTTTCTCATCTGTAGGTCAATCACGTTTCTTTGTATCACCACTCCTGAATCGCCAAAATTTCATAAAAGCACACGAACTATGTCAACACAATGCCTTGCACAAGGCAGATGCTTTCTAAATGTCTATTAATTGATTAAATGGGTGAGAAAGTTAATTTTCCCTTGTGCTGTGAGTTATATGGATACAAACAAGGGAGATAGAACTATTCAACAAATTGCCACCAACATGAATTTCCATAATGATGGAAACATTCTACTCAGTCTGCTTTTATAAGGAGTATTTTTATTCCAATATCGAGAAAAAATTGCTTTCCTATTGTCAAGGCAACTTGTTCATTTAGATACTTCTAGACCTAAAGGCTGCTGCCTAAAGCAGAGGCAGCAAATGCAAACTCCATGGTGAGTCCTGGTCATAATATAATTGAGAAACATCCTACACAATAAAAATACACAAAACCATAGCTACTTTTTTTTTTTAAACTACGGTTTTCTATATTTCTCCTCATTGGCAAGAATCATTGTAATCCATGCCTCTGGCCTAAAACACTAAGGATGTCAGGGAGTCACTAACTCTATGGTTATCCTATACCTGTTCCCAAAAGCTGACTCATTTATCTACAAAACCATGTGGAATTTCAAGAAAAAGGTGCTAACAATATCATTAAAGTCTAGTACATGAGTTTTAATGTTCTTGCTTTGAAATTTGCCTGTCATGTTAAAATGTTTTGAATGCATGTCAAACTTAACCCTAAGTAGTTAAAGTTAAAAAAAAAAAAAATACTGGAAAATAAAATTAATTTTTTCAGAATTTCAGATAGGTAGATTTGTTTTGTTCTAACCAAATATTTAACCTTTCAATCTTAATAAACTCTCAATATTTTCTCTTAAAAATAAGGAAAACTTTCCTTTGGATTGATGCTCAGCAGCATATTCAGATGTTTAACTTCTTTTCTTTATGTTTGGTCCCTGTCTTTACTACTCCTCCCCACAGACACTTTCTAAAGTCTACACTATCATTTTCAACATAACTTTACAGCAATCCCATTACACTGATATTCCCATATTTGTAGAAAGTTAAGAACTGGAAGAAATTTATAAATTAGAGACCTGAGGCCTAGAAAAGTTAAGGATTTATGTCAGATCACAAGTAACAAGAAAGATGAGGCCAAAGCCCAGGTTCCCCAGTTTCTGTGCTGATGATGTTTCCATTATGTCCACTGACTCATCTCTTTTCAGTTTCCCCCAAATAAGCACCTTTCCTCTCCCTCCCCAAGACTTCAGATAACAAACAGGAGTAAAATGACAATGTACCCTCTCCCATCCCATTTCAAATAACAAACCCTCTCAAAACTTACCAAGAGAATCAATGAAGTCTTTATTATTCTGGTAAAACTTAACATAGGATGCCAATTTAGCACTCACGAAAATGGTTAAAAGCTAGATAAATGGAAGAAAACAAACCAAGGACATGGTAAAGCATTATATAAACAGAAAATAAGTCATGACATATTTAAGAAGTTTTCAAACTAATTATCATTACTTCTTGTAACAGAGTAGCATAAGGTTCTTTTAACATATTCCTCTAATTTGCTTTGAAGATTCATTTAATTAGGAGAAAGCAATAATTCATGGTCAAGTCTCAATTATCCATGTTAATGGGGGCAATGGCACAGATAACAGGAAACAAACAGGAAATCTGAAATTCATTCAAACCTGCCCTTGGAAAGGCATTTTGACTTAATGAATTCCAAAAGATTTTTCTCCCCAATTATGTTTTATATTCATATAATAATGAGGTCAGTTTCTTGAATATATTGTCATTATTATTGTTGTTCAGTCTTGTCTTTTAATAACTCACAGACCATAGCATAACAATACTGTCTGGGGGGTATTCTTGGCCAAAACACTGGAGTGGTTTGCCATTTCCTTTTCCATGGATTAAGGCAGACAGGTTAAGTGACCTGTCCAGCATTGTATAAACAGATAACTATTTATAGTTTATAGCTAGTAAGTGCCTGAGGTGGGCTTTAAATTTGAGTCTTCCTGACTCTATGCCAAATGTTCCAACCACCAAACCACTAAGTTGACTCCAAGAAGCAGTCTGAATAGAAACATTTGCTTAATATTAGACTGCACAGCCAGGGAGGTGACGGGGTGTGGGAGAGGACAAAAGCCCCATCTAAACTTGAAATAGACTGTGGTGTGGTTTCTCTCTCTTATCCATACCTTCTTGTTCACATTTAAATTCAATGATCACAAAACAAAATCAGATATTGTTTGGTGATGTAACTTTGTGAAAGAACATTTTCGTGTTAAAAAGATGAGCTACTTACATCATGAATAAGCTCCCCTTCCAAAAACTTGACGGGCTTTAAAGTAAGAAGGTGGTCAAAAAGGAAGGCATTTGGATCTTTCAATGCTCTTACAATACACCTAATGTGAAAACAAAACATCTTATTTTTAAAGATAAGAATCTTTTAAGAGTCCACTTGTTATTTTCACAGCTTTTTGCAGAGCATAGCCTACTTCATTTATAACATCAAAATGCTGTGGCACAGCAAATGGGCAAAAGCCAAACACATAAAACCAGGGAAGATACAAAGCAAAGAGTTCAAATGTAACGGCAATAAACCGAGTTCATAAGGCCCAGATGCCTAATTAAAGAACTCAACTATTTCTCAGCAGAAGCATTACCCAGGTTGGGCCTCTCCCTTCCTAGTCACATAAATTGACTTATTTTGAAAGCATCAAATTTTAGAGTGTTGACGAGGCACCAGATTTTCCTAACCTTCACAAAGTGCACTCATTAGGAAGGTCTTAGAAAACTTAATTACTCCAAACTATTCTGAAGAATTCCTGATGAGCTAGGAGGCTTCTAGGGTTCTTCAATTGGGGTGAGATGAAATCTTAATTCCATACAAGGAGCATAGTTTTCAAATTTCATGTGGTTCTTTCATGAAATTTCTGATGTTCTAACACCCCCTTCTAATGTCTGTTTATAGATTTAATTATATTAGACTCTGTAAGTAACGCAATCATTTGACTTTTAGCCATAGTCACAAATTTGGCATTAGTGTCACAGTGTTTTTAATGTCTTAGAAAAAAGTTTAAAGACTCTTCTGAAGTACTCTAACAATTACCTGTGGGCATCAACCCGAGCCTGAGAAGCATTGTCTTCTGTGTAACTTCCTAACAATTCCACCATGACTTTTGAAGCAGTGTCACTAAGGGAAAAAAAAAAAAGATATTGTTTTAGGAACTCTTGAAAAAAAAAAATCACTACAACTACTATCCAGTTATTTCTGTAACTTCATTTCAAATTATCTTCAAAAGGATGTGGGTGAGCAATTTTACCCAGCAAAAAGGGCAATTTAGATAAATTAAATTTGGGTTTTTATAAAATATTTATCTTCACTCTTCATTTTAAGCACCAGTCAGAAAAAGCTTTTCCTAGCTAGAAGAAACAGGTTTTTATTATTTACTAGAGTACTTTTTATACACATATCTGTATACAATTAAGGAAAAATAAGTAGAAGCTTGTACCACTTATTTAAAAAAAAAAAAAAATTGCTATTCTTAAGGAAAAAAACAAAACAAAAAACAAACCCAAATTAAGTTTTGCTGGAAATCTTTTTCTTTTCAATTTTCAGTCAGAATTTGTATCCTGATTTAAAAGACAACATGTAAATGTAGTTAAAAAAAAAAAAAATGCTATGGCTCATCCTTTAACTCAAATTTTTACCAGTAATTTTTCTCAAATAGTGAGTCCTTATTTCAGAAGCTGGAGTCTTTGGGTTTATCACTGGATTACTGTAGCCACTGACTACTGTTGTCTGGTGAACCTAAACTATTTCTCATCCTTCATATCAACTAAGAATGATGTCATAAGTTTAATGTCCAGTTTACAAAATGAAACATACTAAGTGTAGATTGCAGGTACACTGGAGAAGTGTGCTGCTATGTTGGCCTGGGTCATTAACCTTTCTGAGACTCACTTTAATCATTTCAAACAGATATAATAATAATGGCACCTTCTTCAAAGGATTCATTGCTTCAGAATGAATGAGGAAATCTACACTTATCTCTTCCACTTCACAACTTTCCCCATCATAGTTTTGATATATTACAGGTCAGCATAAGAAAATAAATGGAAATTTTGTGGAAGTAGCCGATGACCCAAAAGTTTACAAACTCAGAATCCATAAAATATATAGTCAGTATGATATAATATCAATTCAAATTTTATAATAATGTCCTGTAAACACCCCATAAAAGAAAAAAAAAAAATTAAGATTTCTTCTCTGGTATGAAGGGAAGGCCAAAAAAATTTACAGGGATTTTCCAGACTGCAGGAATATTATGCCTGTAATCCCTGAAATAAATCTAAAAAGTAAAGTTGCCACCATTACCAATATTCCCACTTTATTTTTATTCATAAGTAGCTATCTTGTGGCATCACCACAAACATTTGGCTGGACCACTTAAGCAAACATTAATGATTTTTCTAATGTATCAATTTCATTACAGTCTATCTTATAAAATGATAAATTTGTGAAACTCAGGTTGACTTCCTAAGGGCATAAGTTTTCAACAATTAGTCACAAATCTAATTATAAGGAGAAGCTCACTTAACAAACTTCTGAAATGCTATGATGAGAAGATCAATAAAGGTCAAATTTTACCATTTAGTAGAAAAATCCCCCTTTTAGACTCTGAGGGGAGGAGAGATAAATCTTTTAAATAGTTCTTTTCTGGTTAAAATTTTAAGTAGCTTAATAACCAGACTGGCTTAGCTATCATCGAAGAGTCTATGGAAAGCTGGAAGGGATCTTTATGATCTGGATCAAACTATCACTGTACAGATGAACAAAGAGAAACTTATAAAAGGTAATCTGCTCATAACAGTCAGTAATAGAATTGGGATTCTAACTTGCATTTCCTCATTCCTAATCTAGTGTCTTTTCTTTTCTTTTTCTTTTTTTTTTGGCAAATGGGCTGACTCCAGAACTGGGGATGAGGGCAGTCAATTAGCTCACAACCATGGTTTTTTCATAGTCCAAACAAGGTCAAGTCCCTTCCTTTCTTTAAAAACCAAGTTTGAATTGTCACACACAAGGAGGTTCGTTCTCTAATCACTAGCATTGACATAATTTGGACAGTGAACCCTGGTTGAATTGATAAATAAAAGTAGGAACTCCGGGCCAGCTGCCTTAACAGCAACACTGAATTCAATATTTAATAATTTTATATCAATGACATCTAAGAAATTGAGAATGAAGCTGCTCAGAAGCAGTCCTAGACTACAAAGTGATAGCACCTAGTCAAGGAGAGGCCTAGTGACAATAAGAACATTAATAAAGGGTAAGGGTGTGTGTATGTGTGTGTGTGTGTGTGTGATGGGGGAGAGAAGTAGAGACAACATTGTAGAAGAACCTTATCATGCTTATCTAAAATGCTATTTGAGTGCTTGCTGAATACCTTGCTACTTGAAAAAGGATATAGTTTGTTTCTCATGATAAACAAAATTTTTAAAAATTGTAATCCACAAATGGTTCTGACATCTTAAAAATGCTAAGACTGGAATTCTGCTATGAGATTTCTAGCATGTTGGAGATGGTGCCTACCGATCCAGGAGAATGAATCAGGTCATGAGTGCAAGGTCACTGCTTATTTTCTTTTCTGCCAAAGAGGGGAAACTGCTGGGAAAAGCTTTCAGATTTTTTAGCGTTCAAGATAAACAAACTTCCAAGAATTTCCTACAGATCCTATGTAATAGGTTGTTGGCAAAAGGATTAATATGATTTTAACTCAAGTAATATTTAATAAAGAATCAAAGTAAACCCACCCATAACAAAAGATAAGGGGAGAAAGGCAGAACACTGTTTTTCTTGAACTTTTAGCCACAAGAACTAGAGTAAAAAGGTATGCTGAAACTATTTTGAAAACCAGTTTTTTCAAAATAAATGAAATAATTTAACAAACTGCCATGGATGATAAAAGTTCTGGGCAGTCAGAAGTTGATATGATATTCCAATCCCAGGTTTTTAATTTTGAAAATGAAGAGCTACTCTTCACTAGTAAAAACACTATGTATTAATCCCATTAAATTGCACGAAACTTATCATTTCTGCATATGCTATTAAGTCAGTTGTACTTACAACAACAACAAAAAGCCCAACATTTTGGGTGTGAGAAATCTGTTGGGCTAAAAACTACCCTTAAAATTCCCATCTTTTGGAAAAGCTTAATAGGCACCCATTTAGCACTGTCTACCACAAAGTTTTGTCTCAAAGATACTGTTTACACAAGAAACTTTGATTGTGTTAACTTTGATTGATAGACCCCCCCCCTTTGCCATTAAACAACAGAGATAGCACTACCATGCACCAAGACATCAAAGCACCATTAAATAATAAACTTGGCATAAAGCTATGAAGCTTGAGGATTAACATTTGCACCATTTTCTGAACAAAAGCAAGAGTTTTCCTTTTTTTTAGTGTTTAAAGATTGCAAAAAGATTCCACTATTAACTTTACAGTCATATTTCTAGATTGAATTGTTTAACTTAGAATTAAACGAAGAAGCTCTTAAGATAACAATCAAAACAGATGCAGTGAAAACCCATGTTCAAACTAAGTAGGGTAAAATGCACAGAATGAGATTTATGGCAATTTCATGATTTAGAAAGTGAAGCCAAACTATTTGCCCCGCTTAAATGTTATCCAATATACCTGTCCCTCGCCCGCCTATAATCCCTGAACCATTTAAAATCACTTCATTAGCTCCGAGTACCTTTTCTTGCAATCCACAAGTGCTTCATAAAGTAACCTCAAAAGAGTATGTTTTTTTTCAGTGTTGAGGTTCCAATCGGAAATCCATTTCCGAACCTAAAGCAATGAGAAAAAATTTAAAGCTAGCACCACAGACTAAAAGAAATATCATTTAGAACTTCCGACCTTTTTCTTTTTAGCAATAAAATTTAAATTCTTCCTCCCCCCCCCCCTACAAGTAGGAGGAATACTCCAAGAAATAAACTTACTTGATCCAATTCAGTTGGAATGTACTGGATGGCTCCACAAGATGCTGCTACTTTAATAAGACTGCAATATACTGTGTATCTTACAGGGGTATTCTTATCCATTCCATGGAAAAGATTACTCAACCTAGTCAAAAAGAAAAGATTAAAACCAACATCTACTACTTAAGATTAACTTGTCTTCTTTTCTATATGTACAGTGTTAATCATTAATGTCTAGTAAAGATCAATACCAATATAATTTCCCAAGATGACTCTACAAGTGGTACTATGAAACTATTTCCTCAAATTCCAGCCTCTAAATTTTTGCTTACAATTGCAGTCTCAGGGATGGACGTTCACCTTCCCGAAATTTAACCAGCTTTTCGCACAGGCTTTCAATCAAAGCTTCTTGCTTGTCAGGCTCCAGGATCAAGAGGAGTGATACAACGCTGTTCATCACACTTTCGACATCTATACAAATATTAGTGGTGCAATCAATTGGGATATAATAATGCTAATGCTTTTGCTAAAGGAATGTTTATATATGATAAGAGTATTGATAAGAATAAAGACCTTTAAATAGGGTTCCAACCTGTAAAAAGGTCTAATCCGGTTCCTTGTAACTCTGTGCCCAGAGAGTTAAGAGATTCTTTTTCTTCAACATGTTGCATAAAAAATGAAGTCCTTCATCACCTCAAATTATGCTAATTTTTTGAATTTGCAACATTCAAGGAACTAGAGATACATATACACACATAATTTATATATTCACATATAAATATCTGATGACTTATTATCAGCTATATACATATACACATTTCACTGGCATGCTGTTCAAGTGTAAACTATCTGTTAGATTTGTATAACTTTTCAGGCTTTAAGACTGTATTCATTTAATTCCAAAGTAGAGAAGATAGTTTAACTATTTCTACAAGTTTATGGTACATATGGAAAAGATAAGAAGCCAATAAAAAACCCATCAAGTTGAAATATAATTGAAAATTGAATTATGAGTGGGCCATTTTCATTCTTGACTGTTATATGTTAAGAAAATCTAGTTAATATAATTAATGTTCAGATCATTATAGCTTACTTCTAAAGAACCTGAAAATAAGTATTTGGTTTTTTAATATATATATATATATATATATATATATATATATATATATATGTCAGCAAGGAGAAAGGAAAAATATTCTTTAGCTTTCTTTTGTTCAAACTCACTTCAAGATTGTCCAATATTAAGGGTTTTTTACCCATTTTTGTTTGGATGCACTTTCATCAGTGTAGATTAACTTTACTAATCTCAGTTTGGCAATATCTCTATCATCTAGTCTTTTACTTCAGGCACTGAAAGGGTAAAAGTACCTTACTTTAGCTAGTTCCTCCTGTCAGAGGTAGGTGATCAAATTAGCTCTTCTTAACCGGACTAGTCCTCTCTCTACTATGTACAGCACACTGCTTCTCCTATTGTAAGATATGATGGACCTTCTCAGAATTTTCCTAGCCTAATGAAGATGGGTCTTTAATAAAAATAGGCACCCTTCACCTGTTAACTGCTGTTAAAATATAATGTTTGTTAAAATAATGTCACTTAAGGGGCAGGACCGAGTCAAAAACTGAAGCTTCCTTGACAAGGAATGGCATAAAATCTGGGGAGGCTGAAGGATGGCTAACAGTATTTATACATCTGCCCGGCTGGAGTCAAAGAAAATCAAAGCTGAGCTGGGACTGTTCTCAGGAGATTGGCCTATCATTTCATTCAGTGGGCTCAGATACAATTTGGAGGAATCATGCCTTAATTACAACATAGGTCAAAAGACCTGTACAACAAATTTTAAAACAGCCATCATAGGAAATTTTAAATCATAAATTTCTTATAAACAGAAATAACATGCTCAATGAAATGGTACCTGTGAATTTTCTAAAAAAGAACATCAGGGACAAACCTTTATCATCCTCTTTTAGACAAACATCACACGCTTCAATGATCTGAGCTAAATCTACATGAAGTCCACCTTCAGAGTTCTCTTCTGAGATTTCAGCTCCTTTAGATTTCAGGTAAGCTCGAAGTTCTGCAGCCTATCAACCCGAAGAAATTGTATACAGGATTTATATGTATATATACATACACATTATATATCTCTATATCCAGATGCCTGCCCCTATGGACATAGAACTATACATACACATACACACATTCACAAACTTGTTTAGAAAAAATGGAAGTCTATAGTTATTGATCAAAAATCCCTCCATTTCAGAATTCTGCAGTCTCAAGTGGTTTTCCTTCAAAATGGGAACGCTATCATCACTTCCCTACCCCCCTACTCTAAATAGAAATATAACTACAGTCAAGCCCCTAGTCTGTACATAGCCATGGAAGATCAAGGGCTACATTAAGCTCTTTTATGAAAAATAAGTGAATAAACCTTTACTTGTGTGCTGGCTCAACTACTTCCCAAATGAATAATGCACTAGGAATAATGAATGATTAGTCTTTGAGGAGAAAAATAGCTCAAATTCAGAACTAGAATGACACTTTCTACCAAGAAAACTACTTAGGCCACTTCTTTAGTCAATGCCCCATCTTCCTGTCTTATCCCAATCTAGGACTTACTGTTATACCTGTTCTTGTTGTAACCCTGGAGTCCTCTATCATATTCCATTGGGGCAGGGCTCTCTCTCCCTGCCCTCTTAGACAATAATCAGCTAATGTACTAAAATTCTTGAACTAATGAGATAATGGGAGAAGGCTTTTAAGTCTATAAATGTAAAATGCCTTACAACTTTATCTTTCAAACTTGCTCTTTTTATTTCAGTCCTTCAAGTGCTAGTACAGATGGACTACTAGTGAGTGCCCTACCTATCAAACTATATTGTATTTATCTGGATTTATTCTGGATATATTGATATATGTATTACTTGTTTCTCTCATTGAAACGTTCCTTGTTGGTAGAGATTTATTTGTGTTCCTGGAACTTAGACTTAGCACAAACTGGTGCTCAATACTTGACACTTAATAACTAAATGAATAAAAAAAACAAAAACAAAAAACAAAAAAACCAAGAAACAACACACAACTTAACAAATCTGTTATGCTTACCTGTATACATTAAAAATTAGTGCATAAAGTCATTTAGAGGAGCTTATTATTACATATTTAGAATCAATGGAGATAGATATAAAATGTACACATATACATATAATACATACAAGCTTTTCAAAAAGTTACAACCTAAGGATATTTAAAAATATGACATCTTCTTTGAGAATTTTATGATTTCTGAAATATAGAAAATACAGTGATAAATACAATGTAGTACCTTAAAAGCATTTACAAATAAGCAGGAAAAATGTTCTGTTGCATGGGGAAAAACATTTTGTTTGCTTAAACTACCAATAAAAAAAAAATTTTTTTTAAAGGTTGAAATTGAATTGATGAAATTCTTTCCTTGTTTTGGGCAGAAATTTAGCTCTTTAAATTAATAACACCAGACAGCTTGAGAGTCCTTTCAGCTTCCAAGTTTCTATGATTCTAGAGAGCTCTTCTTCCTAATGGACACATTTTCTGAACACAACACTTTATTTAGCAGCTTAAAAAAAAAAAATAGTTTTCACTATTAAACAGGCAAAGCAATATCAACTTATTTTGCCATCATCTTTCCTGGATGCTCCCTATGTACCCGACATTTAATAGGACCAAAACAGACCAAACTCTACCATATCTAAACTTCCCTACTTCAAGTAAATCTTAAACTGCCTCTTCACCTCGTTTGTAATTTCAGCCCAAGGTCCTTGACTTTTTCCCCAATTTTAAACAACTCAAATTTTGTCTTATTCTGTATCTATATCTCTAGTTCTCTCCATCTCAGTTCAGGCCCTTATTTCTCTTAATGAATTTCCCTTCTTCTAGTCTCTCCTCTTTGACCATAACATCCTCCCTATTGCTTCTGAGGAATAACTACATCACATTCAATATCTTCCCATTGCTTCTAAATGTACACTGCTCCACCTAGCATTTAAAGTCCTCCACAATTTGGGTCCTATTTGCTTTTGTAGTTTGTCATGTTTCACACCATTCGGTTTCCCTTTAAAAACTCTACATTCTAACCAAACTGGAAACTAAGTTGTTTGTTGATGCAGCATACAAACCCCACTTTTGTGCCTCATTCTTTAAACTCTCTCAAGCCACTTTTTACAGTTGTGGACTTCTAGATGCACCCTGTCTTTCTTTGATTCCTTCCTCACTGCTAATAGCCATTTCCTTCTAAAATTATTCTGTATTATACTTATCCATGTATGACATATCCCGGTATTGTGTGGGGTTCTCAAGGGTGGGTACAATATTTTGTTCTTTTATTTCTAGCACTAGGACAATGTTGTGCATTGTGGCACTTAATATTTGTGTGCTGAATTATCACAATTTCTGAATTAGGTTTATTGACTTATAAAACACAAATCTTTTTATGAAATCTTGTAAAAACATTTCTTTACTAAATTTGGCCTGAAATTCAAAAAGGCTCTCTACTAAAGACTATTCTATAGGAACTGTATTGCAGATAAGGAGGAAAGGAGCAGGGTGCAAAAGTTGTTTGCTCAAGCTGCTACATTTCTATCACAGGCAAGGAAAGTCACCTAACTGGCAATGTCTTTAGCAGAACAGAGCTGAGTATTCGCATCTTCTAGGCTTCATCCCTTTTAGATATTTCCCTAAACACCTCATGTTTTTAAATCTTATGGTGCAAGGATATTTCTGCGTTTTTCCTTTTTTCCTTTACAGAGGAATAACAAAGGAACATCAAGGGATATATAAATATAACCACAAAATTAAAAATAGGAATCTTAGTCTTAAAAAGCAACCACAGAGGCAGCTGTTGGTACAATGGATAGAGCACCAGTCTTGAAGTCAGGAAGACCCAAGTTCAAATCTGGCCTCAAGACAACACTTTCTGGCTGTTTGACCCTGGGCAAGTCAACCCCAGATTGCCTCAGCAAAAACCAAAAACCAACCCCCCCCAAACAAACAACCCCCCCACCCTATATATTTAAGTCTCTATCTCATGTATTTCCCATTGTCTAGTATAGGCAATACTTGTCAACCAGCATTTACTAACTGTATGCACTCAAGATAAATGCTGGGGAAAGGCAATTAAACAGTTCCTGTGAGCATTTAAGGAGCTCAGTCCAATGATGAGATGGGGGGAGGGGTAATTGCAGACAGGGACACAAAATGCAAAACTTAATAGATATAAAGGTCTTGTAAAAGTCAGGCAATCACAGGAGTGTGGGGCTGCTGCTACCCTTCTCTTTCAATGGATTCTTACGAACCTAAAAGAACTGTTCCAAGCTGCCTACTGTGTGCAACTCTGCCTCACTTAAATCCAATTTATGTAGTCATCACCCTGTGATGTCATTGGCCTCTTTAAAAACGAAAGAAAAAAATATGGGTTTATGATTCTGGAGGATCTGGGTGGTTGGGGGTGGGATTTGAGGATATTATTATTATGTGGAATAGCAGGAATGGGGCATTTAGGAAATGGAACAGGTTCACTCCTGAAAGTGTTGGTCTATTCTCCAGTAATCATACCAAGCAACGTTGTCTAATGTTACAATTTTACTTGTCTCAAGAGACAGAAATACGAGCAATGGATAGATATTATGAAGGGGCAAATTCTGGCTTGATATAGGGAAAACCTTAATAATACAGGAATGGACCGCTTCAGAAGAAAGTGAGTTCCCCCAGAAATCTTAGTTTGGACTTAATGGCCTAAATTATCATATATCTATACTTTTCTGTTCATTTATTGTTTTCTTCCAAATAGAATACACATTCATTGAAAGCAGGAATCTATTTTTATTTTATTTCTATATGCCCAGTGCTTTGTCCATCAAGAGCTTTAAATGTTGGTTAGCCTAGAGCACTCCCAAAGTTTCTTTCTCTATGATTTTGTGAAGGTAGTACTGTGACTTATGTGAGATACACACCAAAATACGTTTCAAACAAATCAAAAGATACTTTTTGTCCACATGTTTTTCATAGTTTTCACCTGTCATCTTCAGTGTCCCCAAGTGCTTTTTTCCCCTGGGGCAATTGGGGTTAAATGACTTGCCTAGGGTTATACAGCCAGGAAGTGTTAAGTGTATGAGGTCACATTTGAACTCAGGTCCTCCTGACTTCAGGGCTGGTGATCTACCCACTGTGCCAGCTAGCTGCCCTGGATGAATCAAATTTAGAGCAGCAACAAATCATGATTCGACTAATCTACTATTTCAAAAATGGGAAAAACACGACTTGATTTAGAAATTATATCAAAAGACAAAAAATGATTACAAGGACACAAATTCAAAAAAGGGAACTTAAAGGTCACCTACTCTCTCATTTTAAGAGGTGGTACTGCTGCTTGCTATAGCAAATAATGGACCACTCTATGACTCAATTCCCTTAGTCTTCTCTGACAACTTATCCCCTCTATCATCCATACTTTCTCACCTTTAACCTCTCTCTACAGGCTGCTTTTCTACTGTCTACAAATACATCCAACTTCCTCATCCTCAAAAAACTCACTGAATCCATCTGTTCCTGCTAGCTATTGTCCAGTATCTATCCTCCCTTTTACAAACCAGCTTCCTTTCCTTTTACTCTTCAATTTTCTTCTGACTTAATCAACCCAAACTCTCAAATCACTGCAGATCTCTTTAATTGCTGAATTTAATAGCCCCTTCTCAGTATTCCTCCTTCTTGACTTCCCTGCAGTGCTCAATCACCAGTTTCCATATCACTCTGTCCTGTTGCTCCAGTCATTCAGTTTTCTTTGTTGGAGGTCCCACAGTGTTCTATCCTGTCCCTCCTCTCCATTTTTAACACTTCACTTGGTGATCTCATCAGCGTCTCCATAAGATGCCTCTGGGATCTAGTCATCCTGACCAGTCTGCTGACCTTCTTTTCAACTCTTTAAATGTCTCTGACATCTCAAAATGGATATTCCATAGACTTAAACTCAACATGTCCTAAACGAAACTCATCTTTCCCCTAAGCCTTCCTCCCTTCCTAACATTGTTATAATCAAGAGTGCCACCAGCCTCCCAGTCCCTCAAGCTCAGAACCTGGATGTCCTCCTCCTCCCCTTCTCATCTCTGACAGACCTATTCAATGGCCAGTCTTGCCTGTGCTTCCTTTAGGCACACACCTAAACCCTGACCCTGGGGCAGACCCTCACCACCTCATGCCTGACCAAAGCCCCTGCCTGTGCCAATCCATCTTCCCCTCAGTTGTCAGTGACCTTCCTGAAGTGCAGGTCTGAACACCCTCTGGTTTGCTTGTAAAGGCTTTCCTAACCCAGCCCCTGCCATTTTTACAGTCCTCTTCCCCCACCCCCTGTAAATCTGTCACCCAGTAACGCTGGCCTCATTACCTGCAGACTCTAGTGGCTCTTTTAAGTCTTGAACAACCTCTCCTTCCTCATCTCTATGAAGACCCAAGTATTTAACTGTATCTTTAACAAAGAGCAATAGGAAATGAGGCTAATTAGTTCCATCCTATCACCCCTTTCCTTTATTTCCAGCTCTGACCCACACCTTTTCAGTCCCTCCTGCCAGTTAGGCATTGCTTAGTCCACTGTCACCTTAGAATCACAGAACCCTGGAGTCTGAAGGAAGCACCAATGGCACTTCGTTTTAATTTGGACACAAATCTTCTATTTATTCTTACTTCCTAAAACACTTCATTACTTAAAATTCTAACTTCTTGTTAAAGACTTAAAAAAAAAAAAAAGTTTGAGACTCCAATTCATTTTTTAAAGTTTAGTTTTTTAGTCAGTTCCTTTTGGTTTTCAGTTTAGACAAGAGTTTTTCACAGGCCACCTACAAAGCCAGAAATAACATTATCAAAAAGAATTTCAACAAGATTCAAATGAAACTATTCACAAAGAGTGACATTTTACCTTAAATATACATCTTATCACCTGATAATTAGCTTTTTTACAAGGACAGCACAATGACAAAACAGTTCTTCAAACACAGCCCCGTTTCCCACCTCCCTGTAGCTGCCTGTCCCACATATCTCTAACGCATCCTTCTTCACACTCATGTCTCAGAACCTGGTTTTAAAGCTCAGGAATGCCTCAGCTTCTACCGTCTCCCCATCTCCCGTCACTTTGTACTTTACTTTTAAATATTTTGTACAGGCATTAGCACACATGATATCCCCACACATAACACCTTCCTTTGAGGGAGTTTTATTTTTGTCTTTGTATCCCTACACCTAACATATAAAACCACTGATTAAACCACAGGAAAAACACCAAAGACAGGCATTTCATAAAAATACAAGTTTCACATGGATCACACAGGTTTCCCACTCCCCAGGAGTAGCTCATAAATTAACATAACAAAAAGTACAAGAGGTGACCGCCAAGAAACAGTGCAAGCCAACAAAATGGACCAGTGCGATTCTGAAAGTGTAACATACATATGTGAATAACGCTGAAAACCGCAGCAACACTTTGGGCCCGGGAACCGCTGGGACAGCGGAGAGGGGGCTAATTTAGGAGCCGCTTTGTTCCTCTGGTATACATGATAATGCGATCCGATCCTTCACTACCCCCTCGTTGCTGCCTATCTATAGTGCTCTAATCATCAGCTGCAGCTAAACTGCGGATCTGCAGAGAGAGGATAGTTTCCCTGTCAGGCTTTAGGAAGAAAGCTGCAGGGAACACAGGCTGGGTCAGGGTGCAGATGCGGAAGCCGAGGCTCAGAGAGGCCCGGCCTCTCCTCCCGCTGCCAGGGGGACAATGCTCTCTCCCCTACACAAAATCCCGGGGGCTGCCCCCTCTGCCTCCTCGATAGGCTGACCCGGCCCCGGCCTCCACCTCTCATCTGCAGCCGGGCCCAGGCCTGACTCCCCCCCTTAGTGCTCTAGGCCTTCTACCTGTCACCCCGTTTATCCCATCTGCAGCTCGTCTGTACACAGCTGTTTCCTTATCGGCCTACGCTCTCCCAGAGAGGAGAAAGGCCCTTAAGAAGTGCTGTTTGCACGACAAACACGTGTAGACAGACTCGTCTATGCATAGAAAACGCTTTTAAAACAGCCCTGGTCCACCCGTTGGAGTCACACCCAGTGCTTGGGGAGCAGATATACACAGTGTCCCCAAGACTTCCCCATCTCCCCGCCCCCCACGACGCCTCCGGCTCCAGAGCTCCGCAGGGTCACGGCTTCCTGGCTAGGAGGGAAGTCAGACACCATCTCTAGTCCAACTTTCCCATTTTACAGATGAGGAAACAGGAGGCCCAGAGAGGGGGCGTGACTCGCCCACGGTCACACAGCGAGAAGAGGCAGAGGCGGGACGGAGGCCGACTTCTCCGTCGCCAATCCCGCGTGGACTCCGCTCTTCTCCAGGGCTCGCCCGGGGGAGCGGCCCCAGCGCCCCGGGCCGCCACGCCGGGCTCCTCAGCGCGCACTGCCCTTCAGTGCCCGGGAGCCCGGGCCCTCACCCAGCCCCAGAGCATCCCGCCACCACTTCCCGTCCCCCGACCCCCACCCGCTCCAGGCCTCAAGCTCCGCCAGGCCCGCCGGGCCAAGCCCAAGCTGGCGGCTCTCTGACTCCACCCCCGCCCCCGCCCGCTCCGCGTTTCCCGCGCCCCGCGCATTCCCCGGCGCCGACCTGGTCCTCCTCGGTAATGTCGATAAAGGCCGGGACGCTCATGACGAAGGCTCTGGGCTCCGCCGCGGCCTGCGCTCGCTGTACCACGCCGACCGGAAAAGAGGCCTGCGTCCGGCTCCGCCGGCGCACAAGTCCTTCCGGGTCACCGCAGAGCGTGTCATGGGAGCGGGAGGAGGCGGGGCCGCGGGCCCGGGAGGCGGCCTCTTTCTCGCGCGGGTCTGGCGGCCTGGTCCCACCCTGCCAGGACTGGACTCCTCAAGGCCCAGGGCAGCCGCTGCCCTGCCGGGCCCCTCTTCACAGCATCCCCCACAGCTGTCCTGGGGAGGCCGAAGGCTGACCCTCCGTCCCGCCTCCCCCTCCGGAGCCCCGGAAACGGCTTCCGGCGGGGCTCGCCTCGTTTTGTCCATGCGCAGAGCCGCCTCCGCGGCCCCTGCAGTGACCCCTCCGGCGATCCGTCTGTCCGCACGCCCGGGCGAGAACGAGAGTTAGAACATTCCCCTTCTTCCTCCAGACTGAATCCCGGGCGCAGGCGCGAGGTCGGGCGGCCACAAGCAGATCCAGGCAGGGGTTTCCTGGTCATATCGGGGCTCTCCGAGCCCGAGAGAGCCGAGGTGTCCTAGACTTCTATCAATTCGGAGCAGGAAAGGGCTTAAGAGGCTGATGGGAGGCCGATAACCCTCTGCGTGTTCTGGGCAGGCCACTTCACTCCTGTCTGCCTCAGTGTCCTCCGCTGTAAAATGGGGACAATAGAATAGGCCCTTCCCCCGAGTGGTCGTGAGGGCAAATGAGTGGTCATCTGTAAAGCGCCAATGGAGCGCTCAGCCATCTCAGCCTGCTTTCTTATCCACCAAACCAAGCCATTCAGAAATCTGAGCTGGTCCGGGGCCCTGGCCAAGCCAGAGCACAAATACACAGAAACTTTGCAAAGTTGGTGAAAATCACCCAAAAGCTGCATTCTTGTGGGATCCCAGGGCGGGCAATCCCTTCTCACCTCAGGTGAAGTCTCCCAACCCCCAGCGTCCACCCCGGGAAGATCCTTTGCAACCCTAGCTGACCTGGGCCTATCACAAAGTAGGAAGGGTTGGCCAAATGGTCCAACCGCTAGTCAATATCCCTGGCAGGAAGCCAATCTACTTCTGCCATTTCCACCGTTGCTCCCAAATCCTCCCCACCTTCGCATGACTCCTAAGTTTTGCATTTGCAGCCTTCCCTTTCTGGCTTGCTAGACTTTGTGTCCCGCTGATGACCTCATGTTTTGACGTTGGTCTTGTTTTTTTCTTCTTGCATTTTCCCCAAGCGTTTGGAAAGACCATTCAAGGGGTCCAAAGAAAAAAGTAAAATCCAAAGGTTGTATCTTTATACCAAAGATGGCAAACATGCTGCCCTCAAAGGAGGCCCCCAATACTCCCGAGAGTTATCCAAACCAAATTTAAATTTAATTGGCAATTAACAATACAAATAAAAATATAATAAACACAATTATATTGATATATTTTAAATGTATGATAATTCTAAAACTATAAGATATTTAAAACATAATATATTTTATGCTAAGTCAGTATGCTGTTTGCAGGGATCTTGCTTGACTCTTCTTGAGCCTATTTGGGTTTTTCTTGATTGCATTTCTTTCTCCAGCTCATTTTACAGATGAAAAAACTGAGGCAAACAGGGCTAATTGATTTGCCCAGGGTCATATAGCTACTAAGTGTCTAACGCCAGACCTGACTCCACTATATCACCTCGCTGCCCCCTGGAGTCAGATTAGTGGCTCCCCATTTCTATTTGAGTTTGATACCACTCTTCCACCTTAGACTTTTCTTTCTCTGCTCTAATTAAATCTTTGACAGACAAGAAGAACTTTTGGCTAATGCCAACCTTCCTACTTTGTCATAGTCCTGTCTCCATTTGCTTTTGGACTTTGCTCCTTTGGTCACCCAAGCCTTCTCCATCTTCATATTTCTTTTATTTCCTGGTTTCCTGACTATCGATAAATACTTTCAAATTTAGAACCTTAAAAAAAAAAATCCCTATCATCCTCTGTCTTGTCTCCTTTTTTATTGCTAAATTCCTAGGGGGAAAATGCACCATTCTACACTGGTATCCACAGCCTCACCTCCTACTCACTTTTCAGTCTCCTCACTTGATTGAAACTGCTCCTTAAGGTTATCCAGGATCTCTTAATTGCTAGATTGCCATTTCTCACTCTTGATCCTTCTTGACCTTTCTGCAGCCACTTTCACCTCTGGAATTCTCTTTCCCTCAATTTTCTGGGCTCTTCTTGATTAGTCCCAAACTCTCCCCTAAGCTCTGGTCCCACCTGGAAAACTGCCTGCTTGACATTTGTCTACGAATCTCAAACTCAACATGTAGAAAATGGAACCCAAGATTCCCCTACCACAGGCCCACCTCCCTAAAACCTTCCCCTTCCCAACCTGCTTAGCCTTCCTGTGACTCAAGTTCTTAACTGTAGTCCCCCTTTCCTCTCTCTTCCTATATTGAATCAAGGCAATTCAATCTAAGTTGGCTTTGTGTTTGACTACATATATATGATATAACAGACAAACCAAAAATTTTAGTGAATAAACTCTTTTGTTCAGTCATGTCCGATTCTTTGTGACCCCAAGAATCATAGTGCTTTCTGTGGGGTTTTCTTGGATACTGCAATGGTTTAGCATTTCCTTCTTCATTGAATTAAGGCAAACAGAGATGAGTAATTTATTCATAGGTCACACAGCTAGTGTCTCTGAGGATGGATTTGAACTCAGGTCTTTCCTACTTTAGGCCCACCACTCTATTCACTAGCTACCCAGACAACATCCACTAAAACTAGAAAACCTCCCGATGGCAAATTCAGTTTTTAAACATAAACTCCTGATATACAATACTTAAAAAGAGATCTTAATTCTGAAGTTGGTCTGGAAGGTCCTAGTCATGAAAAAATTATAGGAGAGAAGATTTGGTCATTTTTATAAGCAAACATTTTCTGTAAATGTCAGTTGACCCATTTTTAAAAATTAATGAATGAATGATGATGATTATGGAGATTTGTTGAGTACTGTGATAATTTAACACATCTTTCATCAGAGAATTTCAGTATTTTATAGATAATTCAGTTTTACCATAGTCTTATTATTGAAATACAAAAATGGTTAAGCAGATGTTTTAGTAGCTTACTGCAACAGAATCTCCCTTGTAAATCCAAGTGTAAACATAAAAGGATAATATTCTCAAAGGATAATATTTATCTAATAGAAAAAACAGTAACAAATCCTCACCATTTCTTTGTAGAAAGCAAGAACTCATGCAACACATATAACCATTGTAATGTCCCCAAATTCTTTGACATTAATGGAGTCATAGTCATGATCCATGACTTTATAATTGGTTCAGTAATGTATATCATGGGGAGGAAAAGGCCCTCGATTAACACACTGATTATGCATACAAACAGTCTCTGATTGAAAATGAGGAAGAATAAGGGGAGTGACATCAGGGAAGGATAGTGACATTGAGTAAGTGGAATCACCTTAAGTGGACTAAGCATCAAGATCCTTGATTTGGGCCAGTTATGCTATCTATAGTAAGTATTTTTTTTGCCCCCAGCAGTTCATAGGACTGACTCAGCAGAGCAATTCACATGTTACTGTGCTCAAGATTTTCCAAAAGTTGCTTTTAACTTCTCCTCCTCTCCCCCTTCCTCCTCCTTCTCCTCCTCTTCTTCTTTCTCCTCTTAATCCTCCTCCTCCTGCTCTTCTTCTTCCTGTTCCTCCTTCTTTCTTTCTCTTTCTTTTTCTTCCCTCCTTCCTCCCTTCCTCCCTTCCTCCCTCCCTCCTTTCTTTCTTTCTTTCTTTCTTTCTTTCTTTCTTTCTTTCTTTCTTTCTTTCTTTCTTTCTTTCTTTCTTTCTTTCTTTTCTTCTTTCTTTCTTTCTTTCTTTCTTTCTTTCTTTCTTTCTTTCTTTCTTTCTTCTTTCTTTCTTTCTTTCTTTCTTTCTTTCTTTCTTTCTTTCTTCCTTCTTTCCTTCCTTCCTTCCTTCCTTCCTTCCTTCCTTCCTTCCTTCCTTCCTTCCTTCCTTCCTTCCTCTCTCTCTCTCTCTCTCTCTCTCTCTCTCTCTCTCTCTCTCTCTCTCTCTCTCTCTTTCTTTCTTTCTTTCTTTCTTTCTTTCTTTCTTTCTTTCTTTCTTTCTTTCTTTCTTTCTCCTAAAGATCCTCAAAGCTAACATTTGGTGTAATTTTTTCAAAATGTTCCCCCCCCAACCTCTCTCTTTCTCAAATGTATAAAATTGAATTGCTGGTGCAAAAGTTCTAGCATCAAACAGAAAGACTCATATTTCAAGGAATACCACCTCCCTGATTTTTTTTTTCTGTGCATCATAAGATCAAGGTGAACTGTCCTCCCTCCAGACTGGCTCGATAAACTGTTAACTTCAGAATTAATCATTTCTAGCTTCCCCCCTCCACCATCATAAAAGAGCTTTCTGAAGCATAGCTGTTTGGGGGTAGAAGGAATTCAGTAAGTTTCAGTTGAAATTGACACTAAAGGAAAACCAGCTTGTCTGTTACCCGTGATAACTGTGTGCAGGTTTGGGGTAGTTTTCCTTGGAATTAAGGTTAGAAGCAGGTCTTCCAAGAGTATTTTAATTGCAATTGCGATAAAACATTCTCTAATTCAATACCACTTTAGTCTAGATGCCATATATTCAGAAGTTTGTGTGTACAAGTGGGCTCTGGGTGGAGTGAACCAGAATAGGACTAAAGGTGAGCAGATTTCGACTCTAATCCTGGTTCTGTCATAGATTAGTAGTGTGGTCTTGGGAAAAGTCACTTAAATCTCTTTGGATCTGTCACATAAGAATAATACTATCTCAGCAAGTGTTAGATAGTTCTTCCACTAACAAACAGGGAATGTGAACTGGGATTAGACCAGTGTGAGACAATTTAATTTTATCATCCTGAAATGGGTGGTTGCCATACTAATCCTCAATACAGAGGATTGTTTAATTCTGCTGCTTTTTGAAATATGAACATAGAGGTGAAAGAACTTTAAAAAAGAATGACCTATAAATATAGGGTATTATTGTTGGCATTCTAAAATTCTCTATTAACAAACACCGTATAAAGCTTTGTACAAGTGTACCTCATTTTATTATGCTTCACTTTATTTTACTTTGCAGATATTGAAATGATTTTTGTTGGTTTTGTTTCCCACAAATTGAAGATTTGTATCAATCCTGAGGCAAGTTTATCACCACCATCTTTCCAACAGCATGTGCTCACATCCTGTCTCTGTGTTACATTTTGGTAATTCTTAAAATATTTCAAATTTTTCATTATTATTACATCTGTTAGGGTGATCTGTGATTAATGATCTTTGGTATTATAATTGTTTTGGGGAGTCACAAACCATGCCCAATAAGATGCCCAACTTAAACAACAAATCTGTGTGTTTTCTGACTATTCTTCCACTACCTTTTCTCTTTTTCCTCCCTCTCCTCAGGGTTCTCTATTCTCTAGGTACAACTATTGAAATGAGGATGATAGCTGTGTAGCTCTTCATAGTATGTTGATATTTGTTTTGTAAAGTGTTTCATGTATTATAGTAGAAGCTTAGGGTATCTAGTTGATAGTATTGACAAATTATAGGAAACAATTTTCAAAAAAGCACCTAAGATATCCAAATACCACATTCTAACTCTGCTTGTGTCATATACAATCTACTTTATATTATATATACTTATGCATATATTTTATTGATTCATTTACTCATTTATTATTACTATTATCACACCACAAGCACCACCATTTTTGCTACTTATTTATATCCCTTACTATATTATACTTCTGCCAATTTCCTCCCCAGAGTGCTTATTGTAGTTTAGAAATTATTAGATTCTCAAAAGTTTTATCAACAAATTCAAACCCTAGCATGAAAAAACTTCAAGTCTAAGAACTGTGAAAAGACTGTCTATTATCTGAGGATCAATCTAATTTAAAATAGGCTCAATACCAGTCTGACCACAAGGTGATAAGTTTTCTTGGCCACTATGAGTGATGAAAACCACCTACAGAGGCAAAAAGGCTAGCAAATATGGGGTGTGAGCTGCTTTGTGGATTGAATTGCAAATTTCAAAGTATTAATATACTAAATCTTTAACTCTTTGGAAACTTAAGGTTTGGTACCTCCCTTTAATACCATGAATAGTATCTTATGTAAAGCAGGTGCTGAGACAGTATTTGTGGAATGAATAATATATATATATATATTTCTGAAAGACTCATGGAGGAGGCAAGACTTAAACAGGTGAAAAGAAAAAGAGGCAGAGAGAGCATTCTGGGCAAAGGGAACAAAAGGTAAGAATGGAGGGACTTAAATGTTGGGTTGAAGGGTAGGGTGAGGTCAGAAGATGGAGGTCCTTGAAGTTAGGGAGAAGCGTTTAGACTTGCCACGAGGGACATTAGCCATTTGTATGATCTTATCCAGGAAAATAACATGGTAAAGGCAACATTCTGATAATAACTCTGACTTAGATGTTGGTAGTTGTAAAGGTGAATAAGGGTTAAATGTAAGAAAATATGTCAGGAAAAATCAAGGAGGAGACTGATATGATAGACACTCTAAAGGAGATTCACTGTGACTTATTAATTACCTGAATGGAGAGCATGAGGTCGGGATAATGAGGGATCCCAAGATTGGGTTATTTGAAGAACTGCAGTTCCATTGACAGAGACTACCAGGAATTCCTTACTTGATAGGTATTAATCACTGCTAGATTTAGGTGCTAATTTGGGGGTGGTTCTTACATTTTCCTTATAATCTACATTCAAGCGTTGTCACTGTTATTTTACATTCATGTGTCTCCATAATGTTCCAGCAGGCTGACTATGCAACTAATTCAGGTGCCAAAGTAGCCGAGAACAGTAAACAACCTTAAATGTCTCCACTAATATCAAGACATTTAGAAATGGAGTAATAAAAGCAATCTATGAACTTGATAGGATTTATAGTACACTTCAATCTTGTATGGAATCTACTAGATGTTAATAGTGAAGCTATTGTGACATTCAAGTACAATTTATGTAAAATACAAACTCCAGAGGTCGCATAGTGGAAGGGGCGCTGAAGAATCAGGAGAGCTCTACAATGGCCATGCAAGGCCTATAATTTTTCCAAACAAATATTCTTTTCTGTAAAAGGAAGGCCAGGATTTCATAATCTTTAAGATTCTTTTGGTTGTAGCATCTTGCAATTCTGTTTCAAACAGTCAAGGATTATATGTTTAACTTTGAATCGTCATTCAGTAACTACTTTTCTTCTAGAAACCACCAAGTGTTTGGTCAGTGAATTGGCCACCGGATAAATCTCTAAATTTTTGCAGTTTAATACAGTTAGTTGTCCATATTTTAAATCATGTCCCATTCTTTTTTTTTTTTTTTTTTCTTTCCCAAAGTCCTAGAACGTTTTGTTTTTGAAATTTAGTTTTAAATAAAGAGTCAGATTGCTCTCTTCAACAATGAGATGATTCAAACCAGTTTCAATTGTTCAGTGATAAAGAGAGCCATCCACACTCAGAGAGGACTGTGGGAACTCAGTGTGGACCACAAAATAGTATTTTCACACCTTTTCTTGATGTTTGCTTGCATTTTGTTTTCTTTCTCAGGTTTTTTTTCTTCTTGACACGATTTTTCTTGTGCAGCAAGATAACTGTATAAATATGTATACATATATTGAATTTAACATATATTTTGACATTTAATATGTATTGGACTACTGCTATCTAGGGGACGGGGTGGGGAGAAGGAAGGGAAAATTTGGAATAGAAAGTTTTGCAAGGGTCAATGTTGAAAAATTACCCATGCATATATTTTGTAAACAAAAAGCTTTAATAAAATTTAAAAAAAAATTAAAAAAATAAAGAATATGGAAAAAGTAGCCAGAAGACAGTATTTACCACAAGACTTAACCTTTTGTTGTTCTTGAATTGTTACTGTTGTATGTAACTCTTTGCAACCCCAAGTGGAGTTTTCTTGGCAAGGATATTGGAATGGTTTGTCATTTCTTTCTCCAACCCATTTTACAGATAAAGAAACTGAGATAGACAGCATTAAGTGGTTTTTCCCAGGATGACACAGCTACTTCAGATCTCATTTAGGGTTTTCTTGGCAAAGATACTGGAGTGATTTGTCGTTTCTTTTTCCAGCCCATTTTACAGATGAAAAAAACTGAGGCAGGCAGCATTACATGACTTGCCCAGGATCCCCCAAATAGGAAATATCTGAGACCAGATTTGAATTCAGGAACATGAGTCTTCCTGACTCTAGATGCAGCCTCCAGACACTTTGCACCTAGCTGCCCAAAAAAATGACCTTTTGATGTGGAACTCTTAACTCATTTCTGGAGGTGAATGCTGTAAGAGGCAAAAAAAAAAAAAAAAAAAAAAAAAAAAAAATCACATCTCCTAAACTAACAATATATAAGGAAGCAGATAGATATAATTTTAGCCTGTTACCCCTCTCTTTGAGGAGAGCAGTGATAACGTCTGGAACCAATTTCCTGGTTCCCCACTCTGGTCTTCTCCCTTGGAGAAGGAGTTGAGGGATCCATATTCTTTTGTAACACATAGGACTTACCACATGTGGGAAGTCCGTCCATAGAAATATAATTTTGGGTCACTTATTTTTGTAATAAATTGTGGTTTTTAATAAAATGTGTTTTTCCCTAAAAACCTCGAATAACTTGTTTTTCTTTCTTCTTTCTGTGGTTTTCAGTGAATTTTCTCATTTCTCCACGCTCTTCCTTCAGCAACATGAAGTGGGACTGATATCTTATAGAATCCTGAAGTCTGAAGAAACTCAGCCACTTGAAGACAACTTGATGACAGAAGAGCTCACCTCTCTTCACTTTCACCATCTCTGTCTGTCTGTCCCTTACCCAGGGGCATTACTCCCTATCAATGAGCCTAAAGCAATGGATCAAGAACTAGGGTAACATTTGCATGGCAGGCCTTTTGAGTCTAAAGAACTAAATAGTTTAGAGCTAGGGTCTAGGGAATAAAGAGTTTGTATCAGTCAGAGTCCAAGTTTCCCATTGCTCCTTTTCAGAGCTCATTGGATGGGAAAGGAATAGGAGGAAATTGGCTTAAAGAAGGATGATCAGAGCTCTCTGACAAAATCAAATATCAGTTTTTAGTCAGATGAATGTGGAAATATTTTTTAAAATCAGTAATTTATTTGAAACTACCCCACAGATCTCCTCTATCCTTAAAAAAATCTCTGACCCTGACAATGCTTCAAATTGTCCTCCTCTTGTCTCTCCAACCTTTTGTTGTTAAATTACCAAAAAAGAGGAATCTGTGCTCACTATTTCTACTTCCTCAGTATCACCTCTCCTTACTTTGGGCCCTCTGATTTCTAACCCCAATAATCTATTGAAAATCTTTTCTCGTTTCATAAATGATTATCAGTGATCTCTTAATCGCTAAGCCCATAGCTGTTCCCTCCTAGTTTTCCTTCTTCCTGACTCTCTTAATAGCTTTTTTTTCAATCACTCACTGGCCTACACTTCTCTCATACCCTGAGCATTGCATTCCCTAAGACTATCTTGTATCCTACTCTATACTTCTTAGTGATTTCCTCTGCTCCCTTGGGTTCAATTATCTCCTCCATACAGATGGCTCAGGAATGTTCATATCAGTTTTAATCTATCATTTGTCCAGACCAGTGATTTTTTTTCAGGGCAAAGAATTCATGGTATGGATCATAGGAGATTATAGATTTAGAGTGGAAGGGGACCTTGGAGGCCATTGATTCCAGTCTTTGCATGTCCAGGTCATGTCTGAGGCAGGACTGGAATTTAGGTGTTCTTGACTCCATGCCTAGGAATCACCTAACTACCTCTAAATTCTTCTCTACTTTATTATTTTAGAGGATTTGATGAGCATTGAGATGTTCAGTGACTTGCCTTGTGTCAGAAATAGGTTTTGAACCCAAGTCTTCTCTCTCTAATATACCACGTTACTTCTGGAACTCAAGTCCTACCTCATAATAATGGTCCCTGACTTTTATTTAGCATTTCCAAATTTGGAAAGTGCTTGATATGGATTGTTTTACTTATTCCCTATCACAGTACTGAATAATAATACATAATAATACTCAACACTGTGGGCTTTCATATTTTTATTTTACAAATGAGGAAAATGAGGATGGGAGAAGCAAAAATAACTTGCCTATAGCAACATACCTGTTATTTGTTGTGTTATATAAGATACAGAATTTAAACTCAATTATTTTCTGAGTCTGACACTATTTCTACTATACCATGTTGCCTCTCCAATTACTTGATATCTGTTCCCAGAAGTCCAAAGTTCCTAAAATGGCCTTTTCTAGTTCCCCTAGTTCCTTCCTATCTAAGATTAGCTCTAAGGTGTTGTGTTTGCATGTTGTCTCTTTCATTAGGTAGACAGTTCTTGGAGTACTATTTATGCTCCTTTTTTTGTTTTTTATTCCTTCTTTCCTCCCTCCCTCCTTCCCTTCCTTCTTCCTTCCTTCCCTCCTTCTTTCCCTCCCTCCTTTCCTCCTTCCCTCCCTTTCCTCCCTCCCTTCCTCCCTCCTTCTTTTTTCCCTCCCTCCCTCTTTCCCTCCCTTCATTCCTTCCTCTCTCTCTCTTCCTCCTTTCCATCTTTCCTTCCCTCTAATCTTCCCCCTTTTCAATATTGTCTCCATACAGTTTCCAGAATCACAGACTCTCAGAATCCAAATTGATCTTCAGAACCAATTTATGCCAAAATAATCTCCCTATGAGTTTGACCCTGTTACTCCTGTGCTCAAAAATCTTCAGTGATTCAATGGTTCCCTATTGCCAATAGGATCAAAATCAAACTGGACTTAATACTCCCCAGTCTAGCTCTAACCTGTGACCAGAATTTGGGGGGGGGGGAAGATGTCTAATTAGCCTGTGACACAACCTTTTTACATTGTATATGGGAGAGATAGTGGTGGTGGCTGCTAAAATAATCATTACTTGGTTTGTCTTCCACTCAGGGTCATTTATTGATTTAGAAAATCTAAAATCTAAATTCTAAATTCTAAAATTCCAAAAGGTGAAGGTAACAATTTTCTCTCCTAAGCTTACTCCCTCCCACCAACCTTTTTTATATCAAAACCAATCCCAGATTCTCCAAACAAGAATTGAACAAAAAGTTATAGAGATTAGAGTAGATGATAGGATGTACAAGAATAAATGAGTTCTTTAATTGGGAAGTAAGATAAAATATCAACTAAAGAGAGAATTATCTCATCAGGGAAGTCTGTTCTTATCCATTTCTGGGGGTGTGGGCACTGGAAATCAAAGAATATGTTGTAGGGGATAATTTCCTTAAATTTCTTCCACTCTGGGAAGACCTTCCAATTTCCATTCAAAAGTTTGTGTCTTGTCTCTTTCCAGACTCAGTATATATATGTTTATATGTGTGTGTGTGTGTATATATATATACTACATATATATATATATATATATATGTATATATATGTATGTATGTATGTTTCTAGATCTATGTGTGTATGGATGCATATAGCATATGCAGGAGTCACATCCTGGTACAGCTCTCTCGACTGACAGGCTAAACCATGGTGAGGGTAACTAACAGGTCTCAGACCTGTCAGTGAGGTAGGGGGATGTCTACCCTAAGCATGTGAGGACTTTACCTGGCAGAATGGACCGATGAGAACAAGCTTTTCCAAAGGTCACAAAGGTGGATGAGGCAGGCACATGGAGCACTTAGAGCATGGTCAGTCATGGAGGACACCACAGTCATCCACTGCAGCCAGAGCCATCCATTACATCATCCTGACCTTGTCTTGCCACGAGAGTCTGATGACTCTGGAAGAGAGAGTGAGTTGGCTGCTTTGTACAATTCTGCTTCACTGAAATCTAGTTTTAATCCATTCACCTGTGATTTGGTCCTCTTTACAATGAAGGATGAACAATAGCTGGTCCATCCCTGGTCCCCTTGACTTTTGTCTTGTCACTGAACTCTGAAGACTAGTGACTTTGTGCAGTTTTTCCTTACTTAAATATAACTCACCCATGAATCAAGGCAACATCCTTGGGAATGGCTCTCTTTGAGAACAAAGAATGAGCAACAACAGCAATGAACGCAACAGATATCTCCTCTATTTATTTATTTGTATCCAGGGCCATCTCCAGTCTTCCTGATTTGTATCAGCCTCTGGACCCAGATGGTTCCACAGGACAAAGTGAGCCTGTGACTTTGCACGGCTCTCCCTCTCTCAAATCCAATTCATTTGTATCACCTACTCAATATCATGATCTTCGAAAATGAAGGACAAACAACAATAACCCGTGAACATGTTGTTTCCCTTTCTAATAATTTTTATATTCATAACTCCTCACACATAACGTAGTATCTGGTATAGCAGGCACTTAATAGATGTGTTGATTGATTGATGGCTTGTCAAGGCCCAGCCCTTTGAATAGATAAGAAATTAAAGAGAGCCTCACAAAGCAGCTGTTCATCTTTACTTCCCTCTGGATTTCCTTGCAATGTTGTTTTTCCCTTTAGCTGACTTATTTATGCATGCCCTTTGGCAGCTGTAGGGATCACTGCTAGGTATGCTCCAGTGTCAGAGGCCTGAGAGTAAGCACTGGTAGTCAGTTTTTAAAGCAAGGTCTTTACCAACAATCACGAGCATCTTGGTTTCTGCTTAGGCTGGTCCCCAGATGGACATGGGAAAGGGACTCTTGGGCTCCCTGTCCATGAGGAACAGTAATTGTCAGTAAGCAGGGAGAGAGCTTCTCAATCTAAAACAAAAATAATTCAAAATCTGCTTCAGTGGGAAGGTGCAATATCAGGAAAATAGGAGCCGAAGGGATTGCTTTTTGAAAAAATGGAATTCAGAGGCTGGTTCTTCCCCTTCTGCTGTTATTATTTACCCGAGTAAAGATGGTCTCTCCTGCTGATGGACTGCTTCATAAATTCTTATCCTCGATGTAAATAACTTCAGGTTTCTGAATAGACAGACACTGGCTACATTGGTTTCATGCTTCAAAAGTTTAAATAAATAATCCTACACTTCGAATCTGCAACGATGGGAAAAAATGATATTGTTTTTACTCCTCCTAGGGATGGGGAGGCCTTCTGAAGTGCCAGGCTTTCAAGCAGAAAGAAAGCATTACCACCAATGGAGCATGCAGTGCTTTCTATCACACGCCACCAGCCAAACTACTACCGCTGAGGAAAGATGGATGCCCACAATAGAAACTTTCACAGCAGTTATTTTTCCTGCTCGCGGCAGGATGTTCCCATAAAAAGCTGTTCAGAGAAAAGCTTTTGAGAGTGATGATTTTCTTCACACGGGTAACTGAAAGTTTTTGATACTTGGGTGAAAAAGTCAGAAGACTTTAGCAATTCAAGAGGGAACAGAAAATGTAAGCTGCTGAGATGTCACGGAGCCCCGAGGAGGCCACGGCAAGGTTACCGTCCTTAGAGAGACGAGAGATGGATGTCCTTTTAAAATTCTGCAGATTTCCTTTCATAAAAGCGTATCAATCCCCATTAAAAGCACAACATGATGGCTCTGGCTTCCTTCTCTGGCATCGAATCCAGGAGCATTTGCCATCAACTGGACTTCAAAGAACCCACATATTTAAGGAAGAGTTCGCAACCCTGAAGCCTCTCCAGCTAAGATGCAGTTCTACAGCTCTGTGTGTTGCAAAAGATTTATGATTCTAATTAAGCCCTGCCTGCCTCTCTAGAAAGCTGGCTCAGGAATGACTTGTCAAACAGGCGAAGGAGGTGGCTGCTTAAGCTGTACGGCTTCAGGAGTCCTGGGGAGGCTCCTTCTCCCATGCCAGGCCACAGAGTCTGTGACTCCACTGTTAGGCTATTCTCCAAAGGAGCTTCCTCACCAGGTGATGCTCTTAAAAAAACCCCAAAATAAGCACTCCTTTTGAGAATGCTGAAACCATGGACACCTTAGTGTGAAATAATTGATCCCCTCACTTGAAGAGACAGCACTAGGGACTGGGGTTGAGTTACTACAAACTGCAGAGAATGGAAGGAGAGTGAAGAAGGATATGAGAAAAAGACTGAAAAGTGGGAAAGGAGGAAGAATGAAGGAGAGGGAAGGGGGAGGTATATCTCTAATTGGTCTGTGATTGGTCCTGCAGCTTTCTATTAGTGAAAAGGAATATTGTGTTTTCTTGGGGAAAAATTTAAATTAAAAATTTATTTTTTAATTATCTTACTCCTGTGGGTCAATTTTAGGAATTGTGGATCTTTTTTTCCTGAGGCAATTGGAATTAAGTGACTTATTCAGGAACACACAACTAGGAAGTGTTAAGTATCTGAGGCCAGATTTGAATTCAGGTTCTCCTGACTTCAGGGCCAGTGCTCTATCCACTGCCCCACCTAGCTGCCCACGGAATTGTTTAAGAAGGAGAAAAGGACTTTTATATCCTGAATGACCAACATCTTTTATAGAATATCCATTAAAATTTAAGCTCTTTGAAGGAAGGGACTGTTTTTGCTTTTTTTTTTTTTTTTTTTTTTTTTTTTAAATTCCCATCTCCAAGGTCTGGCACATAGCAATTGCTTTACATACATGCTGATTTGACTCGTCGTGTTCCTCAATATTGGAGAGGCAATGTAGCCAACTGGAATGCTGGACCTGAAATCAGGAGAATCCTGGGTTTACAATCGACATTTACTAACCATACATCTCTGGGGAAGTAAATTCAACTCTTTGAATCTCAGATTCCTTATCTGTAAAATAGGAATTTTAACACTAGAAAAAAACCCTCACAATGTAAGAAAAAAACCTTTGTAAACCTCAAAGAATGACAGAAATGTAGACTTTTTGAAGCTCCTCAAAAGAAAAAGTGCAAGGTTGTCTAAGTCTTCATTTTAATCTGGTAAAGGAAAACAGGATTAATACATAGTATTATGTACATGATACAGAGTAGAGTGGGATACTATATTGAGTGTGTTCATTTGGCTTTGTCTGACAGTGAATTCTGAGCCAGTTTGTACAAATTTAGAGATCAGACACCTTGCGTGAGCTTCCTTCATACCTATGTATCCCACAAACACATACATATGCATATGGACAATAAAAATATATTCTCCTCTATGAAATTGAAGACTCTTGGTCTGCACTTAGATTAGTCACATTCATCTCAAGACTTGTGAAAGATATATAAGGTATAGTCTTATCTTCCCAATGTACTAGATTCATCATTTGGTGCTACTTTCCTTAGATGCTGTGACTGGGACAAGGGACTTCAGAATTAATAAATCACACTTCCTTAGGAAGGAATTGGGGAAGGATAGAATTTGGAACTCAAAACTTAGCAAAGAATGCTAAAAATTGTCTTCACATATAATTTGGGGGAAAATAAAATATTACTTTAAAAGAGAAAAAAATAACCCATACCATCTCAGGGAGGAGGAAAGGGAGGAAAGGAAAGATGAAATTTGGCACTCAAACAAAAAAAGAATGTTAAATATTGTTTCCATATAAAATTTTGGGGGAAAATAAAATATTTTAAAAATAATTACTCATATTGCTAGAGCATTTTGAGGTTTACAAAGTACCTTCCCCACAAAACTCTTGCTCTGAGTCTAAATTTACAGATGAGATAATTGAGGTTCAGAGAAAGGTTAAATTTCCCCCTAGTCATACACATATAGCTAAGAAGAATCTAAGTTAGGACTCGAACTCAGTCTTCTGAATCCAAATTCAATGTTTTTCTCACTGTGAAATATGTGGAATATCATGGTTGATATTCATAGAGTGCCTTGAGGTTTGTAAAGTTCTTATCTTCTTATTTGACCATTCCTGAATTGTTTTGAAGTATGATTGCTTCCATTTTGCAGATAAGGAAATAAATTGAGAATCAGAGAAGTTAGGGGACTTGCCAAGAGTCATTCAGCATTTAAGTACAAGAGTCAGAGTTTGCCCAGACCCAGAATTCTCCACTGCATCATATTGCATCTACATATCTGCCAGGAGTCAAAAATAAACTGGGCAATGGGAATTGTACAATTAAGTTAAAAATCACATTTAAAAATGAAGGAATATGTCCCCAGCCTATTAAAACAATTTATATTTGGCTTTTAAAAATTAAGAAATTGATTTTTTGAAAACCCCAGAATTAGCTACTCATCTGACAGGAAAATATCTGATTAAAACAAGCCAGTATACAATGAATATTTGTGTGTGTGTGTGTGTGTGTGTGTGTGTGTGTGTGTACATTATAGTACTGCCAGAGGATTTCCTAATAATTAAGAATATGATTCTTTCTGAGAATCTGAAAGTTCCATTGTAGCAGATGGATAGATGAAGCTAGAAAGTCAACATATTCTGTCTCGTGGTACAGCTTACGATCCACCTGAGACTTCAGGTGCTATGTAATTCTAGTTCATGTTCTTCCAGAAAACATATCAACTGAGAGTTGTTCTCGGGTATTTCGTGCAGGTAACAAGAAAGAGCCCAGGCTGTCCATCTGTTGGCATTTGTTCCTGTTGCATGGTGTATCCATCTCTTGTTTATTGGATCCCTCCTAGGAAGATGCAATGCAAGATCCAGTTAGGAGAGATCTCAATTTGAATCTTGCCTTCCATTTATTAGCTGTAGAACCCTAGACAACTGCTTTGACTCTTTTCATCTATAAAACGAAGAGTAATAATACTTAATAGAGATTTTGTTAGGATCAAATGAGAAACTATATGTTGACAATTATATATGTGCTAATAATTATCTCATTGATTGGAAAGTCCATAAGGTGCGTTGTTGTTATTTAGTTATTCCAGTTATGTCCAACTCTTCATGACCCTAATTGGAGTATAATTGGCAGAATATATTGGCAGAAAGTAGTTTGTCATTTCCTTTTCTAGCTCATTTTATAGATCAAGAAATGAGGGAAACCGGGTTAAATAACTTGCCCAGAGTCCCCCAGCTAGCAAGTGTCTGAGGTCAGATTTTAATTCAGGAAGATGAATCTTTCTGATCCAGACCCACTACTCTATCCACCTTGGAGATGTCACTTTTTTTAACCTTTATTTCTTCTCTGCCTTATACAATAAATGTTTGTTGAATGATGAGTGGATGGATGGCTGGATACAAAATAGAGGGAATAATATTGCCAGTTTCTCCTAATCAATTTGCTGATTACCTGATTTTTAATTTTTAATTTGCTGATTAATTTATATTTTACTATGTACATTAAAAAAAATAGATGCTAACAAGAGTCCCAGCAATCTCATGGCTTTCATGCTGTGACTTAAAATGAGTTTTCAAAGTAAACAATTCCTTGTATTGTTGAGAAAACAAGAGTGTGAGTTTATATATTGATTTTGTAGTGCTGATAGTGCCATCAGCAGGACTGAAGAGGTTAGGTCACATTGTTTCAGTGACTTTTTAATGAGCATTTTAGGGAGTACTGCCAGTGTGGTGACAGTAAGTGGGGACAAGTGGCCAAAATGAACCAGCTATTAATTTTTCCTGACTGCTTGGTTTACTAGCTCAGTGTTACTGGTACTGTCAACACAAATGACACCCCAGCAAAATGGAGGCAACATGCAGTGTGTACACTGAACATCTGTTCTTAGGAGGGTCAACTTTGTTTTGCTATTCTTCTTGATTGTTAAAGAAGATACTCTGAGTGCTTGTAATAATAGACTAATAGTTTATTATCATTAGCACAAATACCAGTGATCTTCATGGAACTTTACCTTAAATACGAATGGCCATCTTTTTGGTTTTGGGTTGGTAGAGGAAAAATAGGATAAATAATAGGATAAGTAATAGATAAAATAATGGAAAAACAAGAAAAATGGCAAGAAATTGAAGATGGAGTCTTCATGATCTTTAAAGCAGAGCTTTTTAAACCTTTTTCATTCATAAGAATGCTTTTTTTGCTTGAGAAATGTTTATGTAACTCTGAGTATATAAATATGTAAAATAGATAAAAAATCAAACATTTACTGATAATAAATCACAATTTGATGATCCTCACATTCAGTTATGAGATCTTATATGGGATCATGACCCACACACGTTCAGAGGATGGGATCTAGAGGAAGGAATATGTGTATCTGAATGCGATGTGAAGAAGATGACATTTTTACTTTGAACAAAGATCTAGAAAGAATGTAGGGAACTTCTGACCCTACTATTTACAGATGAGTAACCTGAAGTCTAGGGCAGGGAAGTGACTTTCTCAGAGCCATATATTGTGAAAATGATCCTCTAGGGCTCTTTTTCTTTCACTTACATTGGATTTAAGCTTTCAAAATGGCCTGGGAAACTGGGCAACAAACCAGATAACTTTTGTCTTAATTAATTTCAATTTCAGATGAAAACGGCCTTGGGGGGCCTGAGTTAACTGTGTAATAACATCTCAAGTCTCTGCTTCACTTATTTTTGAAAGGGGTCCTGACTGAAGGAAACAAAGTGAAAGAAACATAAACCAATATTTAAAATGATTTTTTTTTTAAGTTCAGAGAAGGATTTGATTTGAATTTAGGGTAGAGGAAAGAACTGCCAGTTCCCGGCCAGGTCATGAAAACGTAAAGTAAAAGGACATGGTTGAAGGAAAGAGAATCAAAGGGATAATGTCGTGAATATCTTTTTGACAAAAGTTTAATTCATATTTCCTCCCATTCTTGCTTTAGGATATATCTAGGATCTGAAAGAATCTGTGTACTCTGCTATTTATCAGAGCTATAGCTCAATGTCTTAAAAACAGTTATAGCTCAATTTCAAATTCCTGAAAACTGCCTGATGTTCTCTTTCATTATGAGAAATATTCTTTGTAAAATGGCAAAGGGCAAAAATTTATTCAAGTATGGGAGCTACTCAACTAAGGGAAAGAAAAAAAAATTAGAACAGCGAGAACTTTCTTGAGTCCAAAAGAAAAGAAAAATGTTCATTCATCTATTTGTTCAGCAAATATTTATTGCGCCCCTACTCTGTTCTAGGAGGAACTGGGAATATAACAAACACTATGCATTATTGAATAGGTAAAATCAGACAAGTACTGAGGTCCCTTACAATTTTGAAATTCTGTGAAGACAGCAATCAATTCCTGCCCTCATGGAGCTTACTATTGAATAAGGGAGACAAGAGATTCTATGCAAGTGACTGAGATATGGGGTGGAATATGAAGTCTAAGAAGGGTAAGAGAAGTTTCATGTCGTTACCACTGGTGTGTCTAATCAGAATTAAGGTGGACTGTTTATCTTCTTGTCACCTTGTGTCCAGGACGTTCCTGGTCCCTCCAACAATCAGTGATTTATGCTATTTCAGAGAACATTTAATGATGGTGCAAAACCATAACTAGGGCTGAGCAACTAGACTTTACCCCAAGTCACTGAACTTTAGAAGGGGATACTACCTCCATGTTTAGTCCTTCAGCAGTGTGTACATACAATTAAGCCTAATTTTCATCTAAGATTTATTTAGGTTTTTTTCTCTTTGTCTTTCTTCCTTTTTTCTTCCTCTTCTATCTTTCTTTTTTCTTTCACTCTTCCTTCCTTCATTTCTCTTCTTCTTCTTCTCCTCCTCCCTCCTCCTCCTCCTCCTCCTCCTCCTCCTCCTCCTCCTCCTCCTTCTTCTTCTTCTTCTTCTTCTTCTTCTTCTTCTTCTTCTTCTTCTTCTTCTCTTCTTCTTCTTCTTCTTCTTCTTCTTCTTCTTCTTCTTCTTCTTCTTCTTCTTCTTCTTCTTTCTTCTTCTCTCTTCTTCTTCTTCTTCTCTTCTTCTTCTTCTTCTTCTTTCTTCTTCTTCTTCTTCTTCTTCTTCTTCTTCTTCTTCTTCTTCTTCTTCTTCTTCTTCATTCTTCTTTTCTTCTTCTTCTTTCTTTTCTCTCTCTCTTTCTCTCCCCCATCCATCTCTTTCTCTCTCCCTCCCTCCCTCTTTTCTTCATTTCTTTTCCTTCCTTCTTCCTTCCTTCCTTCCTTCCTTCCTTCCTTCCTTCCTTCCTTCCTTCCTTCCTTCCTTCCTTCCTTCCTTCCTTCCTTCCTTCCTTCCTTCCTTCCTTCCTTCCTTCCTTCCTTTTCTTTCTTCTTTTCTCTCTCTTTCTCTCCCCCTCTCTTCTTTTCTTCTTTCTTCTATTCTTAGTGGATGTACTCTGTGAATCTTTCCCTGATTTGGGCCTATTCTCTATTCACCTCTCCTATCTGCCTCTACAACAGTGACCTGATGGTCATCAGTGTTTGCCCCTCTGTCCTTCATCCACAGCTGAATAAGACAAGAAAAATTAAAAAAAATTTCCTTCAGAAAAAAAGATTAACTTTTTCTTTTTTTTAAAGCTATTTTCTTAGTGAAACTTGCTCTGGGAATAACAATTTTCAGCTATGACTTTGTGATCCCCAAAGTTGTCTTCTGAAGCTAAACAGTCAGTGGGAAGAGATCTCAGTATTGAAATCCAATGTAACAGGTCTTGGATTATCCTAAGATGGTTAAATTTGTTTCAAACTCGGGGAAAGGAAACCAGAGTTTGATTTTTAAAAAATGAACAAAAACCAGGTAAAGTGATAAGAACATAAAATTTAAAACTCACAGAGGAAAAATGAGCCAAACAGAATTGGTAGCCTTGATATTTCAGAGTTGTCATTACATAGAAGAAGTTGGGAAACAGTGGTTGGGGATTAGGACATTTGGGGATCTAACACTCCTTGATGCTTTTAAACAATGTTGGTCCTGCGTTCCTCTTTATCAAGGTTTTCCCTAACCTGCTACAGGCTGGATCTTGAAATCCCCAAAAGGAGGTTTGCCCAGAAGGGACCATAGTTTTGTTCTAGTGCACCCTGGTTTGGGTTGGGAGCAAACCCAGTTTGTGAGTGGCTGGAGCAGGTGTTTTTCTTAACCTTTCTTAGGAAAAATTCTGAGTCTGGAGGAAATGAGCTCTCTTTTATTCAAATTTCCTGAGATTAGAGGAAGGAGATGTTGCCAAACAATGCCTCTTCACTTCAAAACCTCTCCCCATAAATTATGTGAGGCAATCTTATTAAAAGTCTGTAAAATTTCCTATTAAAAATGGTTGATTGCCGTCCAGCCCATCATAGCTTTGGTGCTTCCAGTGAAATACCACAGCTGTCGTCGAGAAATATACTTTGAGACAAAAGGTTTTGTTTCTCCAGTAATAAATTATTTCGGTGATATCCCAAGATAGATAAAACTTTCACTTATGTTTGAGTGAAGGGAGATTCTTCTGATAACTTGCTCAAAATTCTATAAAAAGAATATAAGAATGTAGATCTAGATAGCAAATTAAAATCAGACTTCCTTTAAGTGAAGCAAAGCAATTACTTCTCAGGCTAGTGAAGATTATCACCATGGATAATGAAATGACTTACAAGAAAACATGGAAACCAGATTTTGAGATGACTTGCTTTCAATAGGATCTGAAGCTGGTATTTTAATTGCAGCTTTGGAGACACTGGAGAGAAGTCCTGGTCTCTGATAATGTTTTATATTAGTATTTGGATGGACTTGTGGTGGGTGCTCCCTCCATCTCCTCACCCTAGGCTGTGCTTGGCCATGTCCTTCCATCGAGAGAGCTAGCAGCAAGCAGAAGGCTTTCCTCTAGTACCCTTAGTATTTAATAGATAAGAGAGTACTCAGATTGTCGATCTGGTCACCCTTCCTCTAGATCCATCTTTGTCAAATGTGTCCTTGATATGTCCTATTGCCCTTTGGGACAGTGAGGGAACACAGTCGATAGAGTGCTGGTCTGGAGTCAAGAGATTCTGCTTTGAAATCTGGTTTCAGACACTTATTAGTTGTGTGACTCTGGATAAGTCACTTAATCCTATTTGCCTCAGTTTCCTCATCTGTAAAATGAGCTCAGTATCTCTGCCAAAAAAAATGGGGTCACAAAAAGTTAGAGAAGACAGATAGCAGCAGTTGCAGCAAAAACCACCATTACTACCATCACCTCCATCAACTAACTACTACTAACAACAATCAACCACCACTGACAACCCACTTTGTTCTGAAATCATTATATTCCATTAGGCTTTCCAGCCATCTAGCATTACTTAGAGAATATTAATATAGAAAAATGATTTTTTATAATGTCCTTTTGCGGTTTACAAAACCAGAGAGCAGGAGATAATACCAGACTTGGAAAGAACCCCAGCGGTCATCTTTTGCAATCCTGAATAAAAGTCATTGCTAGAACATTGCCAACAAATAGTCATTTGCCTGAAGACTTGGTCTTCAGTTAAGAGGAACTCACTACCTTGGGGGACAGCCCATTTCATTTTGGGGTAGCTCTAACCCTGCCAAGCCCAGATTTGCCTCTTTGCTACGTGAAGTCATGAACTCTCATTTTAAGTATGTGACAACTCTTCAGATACTTGAAGGCAGCTTACCATGTTCTTTCCTGACTCTTGGTAGTCAACTAGACAGTCTACTAGCACTTATCAAGGGTCTGTTATATGACAGGTGCTCTTCTACACATTCTTCTCCAGGCTAAGCTGGAGAACTCCCTAGTGCCTTCAAATGGTTCTCATGACATGAAGTCATGGCATTTCACCTTCCACCTCTGGAGGCTCTCTAGTAAAAGGACAAATCCTAAGTCTGGCTGCCCTGAGAGTAAGCTGAGGATCCCTGCTCAGTCGTTTCTTCTGTCACCCATTGCAACCAATGGCCATTATTTATTTATTCTTGTTTGGTCTTCACCAACATTGCTACTCCCTTCTGGATGTTTAGTTATTTTCACTTGTGTCCAATTATTAGTGACCCTATTTTGGGTTTTCTTGGCCAAGATACTAATTGGTTGCCATTTCCTTTTCCAGTTCATTTTACAGATGTGGAAACTAAGGCAAATGAGATTATCACACAGCTAGTAAGTGTCTGAGGATAGATTTAAATTCATGATTTTTCCTGATTCCAAGGAATCTGTTCTAGGAGCAACTGGGAATATACCAAAGAACATGCATTACTGCATAGGTAAGATCAGACAGACACTGAGGTCCCTTGCAATTTTAAAATTCTGTGAAGACGCCAATCAATTCCTGTTCTCATGGAGTTTACTGTCTAATAAAGGAGGCAAGAGATTCTATGCAAGTGATTTTCTGATTATGTCACCTACTTGCCCTTAATAATTTTTGAAGGGGTTAGAAATAAACATAGAACTCAAGCTATATATGCTGGCTTTAAGAAAGGCTTTGGAGAGCTTTAAGTGCTGGACAAATATGAAATATTATGATCAGTTTTTGGGGTTGTTGCTAAGTGCAGAAAATATGACTATCACACAGTAGAGCCTGTACCATTCTGCACAGAATTAAAGACCTATCCTCAGTGTCTTTTGCTTCCCAGCAGATTGCAGTTGTTAAGAGATCATCAATCACTTAAACAAGGTCACAAGCAACAAAGGCCAATGAGGGTTCAGAGTTTACAGGTCTAGGCATTTATCAGTTAGAAATATGCTACATTTCAATAATTCATAAAAGATCCTTTTATGAAAAAACGATCCATCTTCGTCTATTCCAGGCAAGACTCTGGTTACTCCACTGAGCACAATGAGCGATGACGATGAATCAAGGAGCCCCTTTATGAGTTTGGATTTTCCCTGGACCACCGTGACTTTCACATACGTTTCCAATTTCTCCTAGGATGTGATTATTATGTGGCTGTGTTTTCCTCCCACCCTCCATTCTGGGAGTCTATCAAAGCTGACTATGCTTCTAATAGGTGGACCAGGATCAACAAAGTGAAGATTCCCCAGAAGTAATATCATCAAGTATCATGGAAACCATCATTTTCCGTGTGTGTGTGTGCGCGCATGGAGTATGAACTAAAAATCTGGATTTTAAGACTCTATTTTAAGCATTTTAAACCCTCCCAAACTTCCAGAGTTTTCAGACTTGTAGAAATATTTAATCTCTCATTTCCAGAGTGTTCTCTACCCCCCTGAATCTCAAAAGAGACAGTCCACCCGACCAATCTTCTGTGACTTCATTGACTGAGAAGAGAGAGGGCAAGTGGATAAAATAATAGACCAGTGGTCAAGGGGAAAATTCATGAAGGATCTCCCTGTCTATCTGATACCTCGATAGCTGCTCAGTTCAATTAAAAAGAGAAAATCATTTAAAAAATCAATTGCCCAGATATTCAAGATCTTATGGGTGAAATTAGCAGCTGAAGTACTGACTTTTCCATTGTTTATTTGTGTATGTGTGTATGTGTTCTAGAAACAGTTATAGAATGCTTGCAAAAAGTTGGGCTATTGATACAAAGCAGATAGAGCTTCAGTAAATAAGAGTTTCAAGCCAAAGCTCGCCACAGAGCTTGCTAAATCAGGGACAGGCTGAGAACTCAATTTATCTGTCTTAAAAGGTTAAGCCATCACTCCGACCCTGCTCAGATGGAAACCTTTTGCTTCTAAGGGGCTACACATTTTCAAGCTGCCGTTTACTTAGATTATATATTGTCTGTTTCACTACCCAACCCAATACAGTTCCCTTCATCCTCACATCTACAAAACAAAGCATCTGCAGCCTAGGGAAGTGGTTTTCCATTTTTAGCCCCCCTCTGAATACCCTCTCCATGGCTTTTTTTTTTTCCTCCATTGCATTATATATGTAGCTCAGAATAACTTGCAGGGAATTTTCGTAATTTTTTTTAAAGTGAATACAATTACACAAGAAAATACCATCAAAAACTTTCCATGAAGGAGTAGATGTAGTTTGACAGTCACTCTAAGGCACAAACCATTTATTTCCAGAACAAAAATCTTATTGAGTAAAAGAGTGAATAGAACCTTCTGAAAATAATTATCTCCTGGGACAACTTGTTAACTCTTTTTTATTTAAAATTTTTTATATTTTTAAAAAATGTTGATCTGGCCTGTGCTTTCATTGGTTTATGGAGCTCCTAGTAAAGTGACCTCATCTCCCGAGGAAGATCAGCAAGGGTTCTGCACTATATAGTCTTTGAAGATTTCCTGGGGCCCCCGAGAGCTGTCCAGGGTCATAGAGTATGTGTCACAAGTGTCAGAGACAGGACTTTTAACTCAAGGCTCATTCTCTATCTATATAACCTACATAACCTCTGTCTCTCATCACTCCATCCTCACCTCTGATTCTTAGAATTTCTATTTTCTTCAAAAATCCATTTTTAATGAAGTCTTGGCTGGAATTCTGGTCCTGATTTCTCGGAGTTTGCTCTCTCAAAGCTACCCTGTATTTATTTTGAATAGGTTGTATATATATGTCTTTGTGTATGTATTGTCTCTCCCAGTGAGTATAAATAATTTTAGGGCACCTACTGTTTCCCTTTTGATGAAGCATTTCCAGTATTTAGAATAGTCTGTCACATACAAGTCACACTCTGGCACACACTGGCTGAACGATCTTCGGCAAACCATTTAATCTCTGAGCACCCTGGGTAACTTTCTCAGACTAAATCCAAGCTTGAAAAGATGCAAAAACCTACACTGGAAGGTTATATCATACAGGGAGGACGAACTTATTGCTTCAGTTGATCGAGTGACCCCAGGCGGGTGAGTGGAACAAATGGATTTGGAGGAATGATTTTTCATTAGTTTATGGTCAACGGTAGGAACTTGTCATGGGAAGTTCTGCAAGCTTATGGACCAACAGCCAAAATGGAGGCTTCAAGTTGACCTCTTCAATGTCTGTCATAGTTCAGTCAGGAGAAGATTATTTTCAGGTTGGTCACCAGATGGCTTTGTTCCCAACAACTTACAACCATCTCTTTTTTCTTTATTTCTGTTTTTTTTTTTTGTTGTTGTTATTTATTTAGTATTTTTCATGTTTTATTTTTATGTAATATTTTTATATTCCCTAGTTATGTGTAAAACAATTTTTTTACATTTAAAAAAATTTTTGAGTTCCAAATTCTCTTTCTTCCTCTTACCTCTATTAAATTTATTATTAAATTTAATTATAAAATTAAATTAAATATAAATTTAAAAATTACTTCCCACCCCTATTAAAAAGACACATGTGACATTATGTAAAACATTTCCATAAAAGTCACGTTATGAAAAAAAAACAGATCTTTATTCCCCTCCCCAAAAAATAAAATTAAAAAAAAAATTCAAAAACTATCTGAACCTGAAGAGGTGTGGAAGGGCTGTGTCCTGGTACTTGTGCCTTTGAGCTGTGGGCTAAGGCCTCTGTACTTTCAGCTCTAGATTCATGCTTCTGTTTCAGGCAAAGGTGCATCCATGGTGAATAAATCAAGGTATTCTCTAGGGACATTCGCAAGACTTATACAACTTAAAACATTGTATAAAAAAAGACAGTTTCCTTTCCACTGTTCTATATCTCAGAAGTATCCCATACTCCTTTACTTATTTTAAATGTTGATTTTTTGATGATTAAAAAAAATCAGACCCATGATTTTATAGGGGCAGGGAGCTCTGGTGGGCAACTTTTTTTTTGAGGCTGGGGTTAAGTGACTTGCCCAGAGTCACACAGCCAGGAAGTGTTAAGTGTCTGAAACCAGATTTGAACTCAGGTCCTCCTGAATTCAAGGCTGGTGCTCTATCCACTGCGCCACCTAGCTGACCCTTCTGGTGGGCAACTTCAATACAGATGAATTCAGTAATATTTTGCTTAATTTCCATTTTTTGGAGGGGGAGGAGTGAGGAAGAGGGGAGAAGTGGGTGGAAGATAGTTCAGAAATGTGATTTCATTGGTTTACTAAACTCCCCAGCTGGTCAACTTGTCCAGACTTTAGAGAGTTGTCTATGTTATAATTATGTGACTTGCTCAGGGTCACGTACTGGTTTGTGTTGGAGGCATGTTCTCTGTACATTTATGTGTTGGAGACAGGTCTTACTGACTTTGACTCTTTTTCTTTGTCCACAATGCTACCTTGAGTCTCTTGTTTCCTTTAGATCGCACAGATGTCTTGCACCTCACGATAAAGATGCTGGGAGGATTTGGAAGGGTCAGGAGTTCAGTTCTGCAGTTATACCTTCCCCTGGAACAAGATGTTCTGGTGAGAAGGCCTGAGTAATGAGCCAGCAGCCAGAAAGGAGACTTGGGAGGTGCATTGTTTGGTGGACAATACCAGTGGATGTCCCTGGAGCCTCCCCACACTTCTCTGCCAGGAGGAAGATCCAAGACTTGTCTGGTTTTACTCACAGAGACGGAGGGCACAAGCGGATCATCCCAGGAAGCAGATAGGGGTGGTGTCCTGTGTATTCAAAATTGCAAAGCTACGTGCCAGATAGGGATGTGCCTCAAGCCGGAAACCTGTGGGAGTAGTATTTTCCTTGATTCCAGCATCCTATGGCCATAACTCTAGTCAATACCAAACACCCTTTTGGTCACTAACAACTAGTTAGTTAATGAATTCACTCACAATTTCAGGAGTGAATTAAAATTCCTAGTTTTGGATTGGATATATCATGTACATTTGTGTTTGTTGTTAATTAGTTCTTTCAATGTGTCTGAAATTATCCCCTTTGGGTTTACTTGGCAAAGAAACATCAAAAATAAAGGGACTGGACAAGATAATCTGTATCCAAGGTCTCTTTACTTTTTAGATCTTAGAATTCTTTCCATATTCATTTATTTATGCCACAAACATTTATTCGGTGTCTATTACATTAAAAAACAAAAAACAAAAAAAGAAACAACAAACAACCATGGGGAAGCTAGGTAGTGTAGTGGATAGAGTATCTGCTCTTGAATCAGGAGGACCTGAATTCAAATCCAGCCTCCGACACTTGAAATTTACCAATTTTTATTGATCTCAGCCTTGACCTTTTGTAAAAATAAAAGCTAGCATTTATATGGAACTCTAAGTTTGCAAAGTGTTTTTACAAATATTAACACATTTTTATCCTTATGACAACTTTGAGCTAGGTGCTATTATTATCTCCAATTTACAGATAAGGAAACTGAGGTAGATACAGGATATGTGATTTGTCTTGGATCATGCAGCTACAAACTATCTGAGATCAAATTTGAACTCAGTTCTTCCCCAATCCAAGACCAGATTTTTTCCTGCTGTGCTATCAGGCCTTCCTAGTACTACTTTACTTTAAATCTATGAAAGAAAATAAGCCTTTCCATAACATAGTAGAATAATAAAAAAGATGATTGCAAGAAAAGCTTGCACATGACACTGCAAATCTACCAGATACAACTTGCTATTCTTTTAAAATATATAATAAATGTATTGTGTAAATTTCTCTTTTTTCCTCTTCTCCACACCTTAGATGACTACCATTAGATACAAATACATACATATTTGTAAAATCATTAAGTGATTTTCTTAAAGTATAGGTCTATCTATGTCACCTCTACTCAGTAAACTCTTACAACTCCCAATTACATTCAGAATCAAATATAAAGCTCTCTATTTGGTTTTCCAGGTTCTTCATAACCCTGCCCCCTCCTTTCTTTCCAATCTTTTCATACTTTATTCTTCATGAACTCTATGATATAGCTCCATTGAGTTACATGCTGTTCCTTACATACAACACTCTTATCTCTTCTCCAAGCCTTACTCAAACCTAGAATGACAAAGACCATCCCTTCTCACATTTTATTCCCTGGCTTCCTTTAAAAATACAGCTCAAGGGGCAGCTAGTTGGTGCAGTGGATAGAGCACTAGCCCTGAAGTCAGGAGGACCAGAGTTTAAATCTAGCCTTAGACACTTAACACTTCCTGACTGTGTGACCCTGAGCAAGTCACTTAACCCCAACTGCCTCAGGAAAAAAAATACAGTTCAAATTTCACTTTTAGCAGAAGTCCTTTCCTAGGCACTACAATTGCCTTCCTTTCCAATATTATCTTTCACTTATACTGTATAGAACTTATATTAATCTAGTTATTTACATTTTTTTCATCCATTAAAATATAAACTCCTTGAAGGCAGGAATTGGTTCTACTCTTCTTAGAAGATTTAGCCCTGTGTTTGACACATAGTAGGCACTTAAGTGCCTGTTGACTCCCTGATCTTATGCAAATCATTTACTCTGATTAAACAAATTATACTCAAAGATTTAGTAACAAGAGCATGGGTCCAATCAATGGTTAACATGAATCAACATAAGAACAAGACAAAATGCCATAGGATGAAGGGGTAGTCCACATGGTTGAGGCCAGATGTGCAAAAGGCATTCAGAGAAAGAAAAGAGAAATAGCTGGGGAAGTTTCATTGAGAAAATATGATACTTACCTGACATATTCTATGAGACAGCAAGGTAACCCAGTGAACCAAAAGTCAGAAAGAGCTGAATTTAAATGTGGTCTCAAATATTTATAATCTGTGTGACTCTGGCCAAATCATGTATCTTTTATCTGCCTCAGTTTCCTAACCTTTAAAATGGTGATAATAATAGCACTTGCCTCCTAAAATTACCACGAGAAAAAAATTAAATAATATTTGAAAAATATATTTCAAACTTAAAGTGTTATAGGGATGATTTTTGTTACATAGGAATTGACTCTTATTATAATTGTTCTTGTTATATCCTATCCTGTGAGAGGGAAGAGGATAATGGGTATTGTAACTTCAAACTTCCTTTACTCTAATTCCTACAATGCTCCCTGAACCAAGACTGGGTCCTGCAAGAGTTTTTCCTTCAGGACAAAGACTACTTGAGAATTTTATCCAGCATGAAAAAATAGAATAAATTTGTAAAATTGCATTGAATTCCCCATAGACTTGGGATAGAAAATGCCAAGCATATCCAGAGAGAGAACTATGGAGACTGAATGTGAGTATTTTCACCTTTTTTGATTTTTTTATCTCATTTTTAAACTATTGGTCTGATTTTTCTTGCACAATATATTTAAAAGGATTGCACATGTTTAATCTATATCAGATTGCTCGATGTCTTGAGTGGAAGGAGATAAGGAAGGGAGGGAGAAAAATTTAGAACAAAAAGTTTAAAATAATGAATGTTGAAAACTATCTTTACATGTATTAGGAAAAAAAATACTATTGTGAGGGAATAACAACAGCAACAAAGCCAATCAACTAAACAAAAAAAAAAAAAAACCACAACTGCATTGACTTCTTTGTGCAACTGACAACTGGAATTTATCTTTAGTGACCAAAAATAAACCAGATCAAGAAAAGCTGAATTCATTGTCCATCTCTGACTGTTGAGGGAAAGTTAGTTTGGAGAGATGAGATTATTAGAGCATTTGGAATTCCAGGTTCAGAAGTTTAGATTTCAGAGGCAGAATGGAGCTCTGTTCACTGTGCTGCTGGGATACATATATATATATATATATTTTTTTTTTTTTTTTCCATGGCTCATGCATGGCTGTTGCTCTCCTCCCTCAATTTCCTATCTGCCATCATCCCACTTACAGACCTTCCCACCAGTAGTAATGTCTCTGGGCAGATCCAAATCCTCCATGTGGATTATTGGCAAAGTTCAGATCTGAGAAATGATCCTGTTTAGTTTGATTTCCCAAAGAAAATGAGAGTTGTGAAAAATGGAAAAACCCTGAACAAGCAAAGAAGCCCTGCCCCATCTTAGGTAGAGAAGCATTGTGGGAGTCACTGTTTTTTGTTTTTTTTTTAAGCAGTTTTAGTCCCAGCTCCAAGTTTCCCTCTTCACCATCCTTCCCTCCCCAATCCAAGGCGGAATGTGTACTGATGTCATGAGAGAACTGTGTACATTGTGCCAGGAGTTCAAGGGCAGTGCATGGATCTGTGTCTTTGTTCTCTGAGATCCTCAGCCAGTTGCCTACTTTAGGAAGTTGTCCTGCCTTTCTGGGGAACAAACATTTTCAAAAACTTCTAGTCAACGGTACAGAAATTTTCAGCTTTATTCCTATGGGGACCTATAGATGGAGAGCCAACCTAAAGTATCAGGAGAAGAGAAAACAGCTGCTCACTTGTCTTTTCCTTATGGAACAGATCCCTTGAGGTTTATTTGCCAGGTCCTTCATGAAATTCATGATTACTCTATCGAAAGGTTTATCGGATATCTGTAACATTTTTTAAAAAAACTCTTCCTCTTCTGTTTCTTAAAAATAAGATTCATGGTGTCTTTGAAAGATGTTGTTTTTCTTAATTTCACCTTCATTAATCTTATTTGGTTTCTGCAAGAGGTTTTTCCATGACTGCCAGTGATGGGTAATGTTTTCTTTGCCAAAGTTCATGATTCTCCTATTGAAATCGCTAATTTCCAACGTCTCGCTCGGGTGCTTTAGTGCTTCCCAGGCCTTTCAGGAATGAGTTCAATTAACAGTGTGGAATAAATCCTGAAACCTGATTCATCTTTCATATGATCTGATTAAAGTCATTGTACTCAAAGGTTTATTAAAAAGCTATAAAAACAACTGAGAAAGAAACTCGCCAAATCTAGATGGCTAGTGTTAGTCTGGCTAGGATTTCCTTTTTTAAACCCATACATAGTTGGTATATTAGCTTTTGGGAAGTAAGAGCAGATCAGATGGTTTCTATTGTGGAACTTATGAAGGTTCTTTCTTTGCAGAGTTAGATTCTGACTTAAACAAAACAAAACATACTACTCACCATAATCCTTAATGTGCACATTCCAACTCCCTTCCCCCAACTCTATTAGGTGACTGGCAGTTTTAAAATTAATTATTTGAGCTTGACCAATTCAAAAGCATCTTTGAATTAAAACGGTAATTTTGCCCAGGGGTTATTGCCCATCCTTGTCTCTTCTAATTACTTTTCTGTATTTTGAACAAACAAAAACAAAGCACAAAATGGCTGAGCTAATGAACTTTGGGGACAGCTGTTCTACAGCAATCTCCCGGTCTTGATGAACTAACAGCTTTGACTTCCAAACACATCCCACCTGATCTTTGTCAGCAGGATGTCAGTTATCATTCTAGGCATAGGACAATCTTGAGAGAAGTGGGTGAGCCCTCCATCCCATGAGCCAAAGCTACTCAAACTATTGCCAAAGCAAAAGGGCCACATCAGCAGAAGTGAGGGTAGAGGAGCATCCTGAGGTAAGATATGAGACATACCTTTCAAAAAAGAAAAAGCCTATTTGTCAGGAGCCACATAAGATGCCACCCATCTTCTCCTCTGGTTCTACCCATTGTCCAGTTTCAAATTGCAATGATGGGGAATATCAAGCAGTTGACGTTCTTGCCTCTTACCAAAGTCATGGCCAATATATAAAGGAACCAGTCTATTTATGTGTGGACATAGTTTTCTGTGTAGATACCGAGTGGTACAGTGGGGAAAGCATTGGATTTGGATCCCAAGCACCAATGTTTAAATTCTACATTTCATGACCAGCAGGAGGAATACAGAGAGGCTTGGAGAGACTTATATCAACTGATGCTGAGTGAAATGAGCAGAACCAGAAGATCACTGTACACTTCAACAACAACACTGTATGAGGATGTATTCTGATGGAAGTGGAAATCTTCAACATAAAGAAGATCCAACTCACTTCCAGTTGATCAATGATGGACAGAGGTAGCTACACCCAGAGAAGGAACACTGGGAAGCGAATGTAAATTGTTAGCACTACTGTCTATCTACCCAGGTTACTTATACCTTCGGAAGCTAATAATTAATGTGCAACAAGAAAATGGTATTTACACACATATATTGTATCTAGGTTATATTGTAACACATGTAAAATGTATGGGATTGCCTGCCATCGGGGGGAAGGAGTGGAGGGAGGGAGGGGATAATTTGGAAAAATGAATAAAAAAAATAATAAATTCTACATTTCAGATATCATTTTGCGATCTTGGACAGTTCTCTGGGCTTCGGTTTACTCATCTGGTCAAAGCAAACCTGTTAGGTAATATTTGTAAGACATTCAGACTTAGAAGATTTGGACTGGATATAGAATTAAAGTCCTTCTCCTCAACATGGTCTACAGATAATCTTGGATTCTTAAAGGATAGGCTTAATCCTTGCTAGTTTGATGCTTTGTAGTCTGTCTACTCAATAAATGAAGAGGGGTGTGTGTGTGTGTGTGTGTGTGTGTGTGTGTGTGTGTGTGTGTGTGTGTGTGAAATGTTGAATTGTGATATCATAATATTACAGATTTATAGCTTGGAGGGAATTCAGAGATCATCTAGTTCAAACTTCTTAAACTGTGGATCATGACCCTATATAGGGTTGTGTAAATGAATGTGGGGTTATGCAATTATAATTTATTATCAGTAAAATTTTAATTTCTATATCTATTTTGTATATTCAGGGTCATGTAAAATTTCTTAAGTGAAAAGGGATCACAAGTGCAAAAAGTTTAAGAAGCCCTGATCTAGTCCAATTAATTCCTTTTACAAAGGGCACTAAGTCCCAAGGAAATTAAAGTTTGAAGTGTCAGAAGCAGATTCTGAACCCAGGCTCTCTGACTCCAGAGCTGGAATTCTTTTCACGGGCCTATTTTGTTTCCTGACTTGGTCATGCCATTCCTGACATCAAAACCTTTCAATTTATCTTTATTTTCTATCGATTAAATGTAAACTCCTTAGATTGTTTGATGGCCTTAAATATACATCTTCTTGCTTCTTTAAATACATATCTATCTTGCTTGACCCTGTCTTCTGCATTCATCTCATTCACCCTTGTATTTTTGTATGGCTCTTCTTTCCCATTCATTCATAAAATTCTTGAAAGCAAGGAAAATGTCAAAGGAATGAATGAATAAAACATTTATTGAGCACTTATTATGTGCTAAGCACTGGGGATACAAATAGAAAATCAATATGGCCCCTCAGGGAGCTTACATTGTAATGGGAAAGGTAACACGTATGGAAGTTTTAGCTGCAAATCAAATGAAAAAGTCTTATCATCCTTAGGGTGTAGCAGCAAAGCAGACGCTAATGCCATACCCTTAATATCATCATTTATTTGTCTATGCATCTTTATGCCCCAAGATATTAGCACATTAGAAGTTTAATAAGCATTTGTTGAATGATTGAATGGCATTCTGTAACTGAGTCTAGTCACCATAGCTTTATGGTGTTATTTCACATGGCTCCCCTTCATGTATTTCACACTCTGGCCAAACTAAGCTACTTATTCTCACTCACAACACTACGAATTCTCATTCTTGCCTTTGCATTTCTGTTTCCTTGTATCTCAAATGCTCTCCTTTTCTTCTGTGTATTAAAAATTTTTCTACCATTCTTCAAAGTCCAGCTTCAGTGTCATGATCTCCCCCAAGCCCCCATGATTCCCTTTTGGTTCTTTAATCACTTTCAGTTGTGTCTAATTCTCTGTGGACTCCCTTTAGGGTTTTCTTGGCTAAGATGATGGAGGGGGTTGCCATTTATTTCTCCAGTTCATTTTACAAATGAGGAGACTGAGGCAAACAAGGTTAACTGAGTTGCCCAACATCACACAATTAGTAGATGTCTGAGGCTGGATTGAACTTGGTTCTTCTTGACTTCAGGCCCAGAACTCTATTCACAGCACCACCTAGCTGCCTAGACCATGATCTCTAACCCTGCTATTCCCATGTCTCTCATATTACACTTTATACTTCTAATGAATGATCTTTGGGAAAATGAGACCTAAGACTTGTGATTTCATCATTGTGGGGAGTTCTTGAGGAGAAAACTTCCTCTATTATTGTAAATCTACAAACGTTCTGTAATTTAGAATCTGAAAAAAGTGACTTGGGAAACTGAGACGTTTATTACTTTCTCTCTCCTTTCAAAGATGCAATGAAGACGTTTTATCTTTGAAGGCATGCTATTTTGTATGATGAACTACACTTCCATTTTCCAACGTGATGGTTTGGGAAGAGCAATGATTTTCAATACCTTTGACACTTCTAGATTTTCCTTTTCTTGGTTATTATTTAAAAACCTCTTTTTAAAGCTCACTGCCATGCAGATTATTACCCAATCTAGATCATAGAGGTCATTCTATCTCCTTTCTCAAGGAATAAAGTCCTTGATTCACAGTCCTCATTTCTATGCTTTCCCTCATTCTAGGGAGCTTCAACATGCATATTCATGCTTCCTCAAGAACCTTAACTTTAGTTCTTCCATGTACTTAGCTCTCATGAGCTCCTCCTTAACTCCATCTTAGCTACACACAGGAATGAGCATGCCCTTGATCCTGCCATAACACACAAATGTTCTGCTTCCATGTTTGAAACAATGAAATTAATTTATTTGATCACAATCTTTTATTATTTTCTCTTTCCCTCTATCTTATTACTTTTTACCATTTTCTTGATCAAAAATGAGTCAAAAGTATGTATTAAGAACTTACTAGGTGTCAGGTACTGTGCTAAGCACTAAGGATGCAAAGAAAAGCAAAAATACAGCCTTCTAATAGAGAGGCAATGTGCAAAAAATTGTACATATGAGATCTATACAGTGAAACTGAAAGGGAATCCCAGTGGGAACCCCTCTGAGGTTACCTTTCATTTATTCTACATTTACTTATATATATTTATATCTGCATATCTCTATATTCCTATATAGAGATGTAGCATATATAATACATATACTTGTATATATATGGGTGTAAACCCATCAAATCTTTATCATATAAGCTCCTTATGGTAGGACGTGATTTAAAAAATTTTTTTCTTTGCACCTCAGTTCTTGGTAGGGTATCTGACACAGGGTATTTCAATAAATCCTTGCTGATGAATTGATTGCAGGATTTGATTACGTCAATGGTGATATCGTCTCTACATTAAAAACAATCTAGTAGACAGTCATCATCAACTTCCAAGACTGAAAAAAATTCAACACCTGGCATTACTGAGTCATTAATTAGCTGCAAAATCCTATTTCTATCTTAATCTAATCTCCCAGAAAAATTCCAGTCTCAAATGACCAGTTCTCTGTTGACATCTCAAAGTCTGCTGTAGAATGAATTCATCTTTTCTTCTGCTAAATCTGACTATCTCAGCCAGGACCAAAGGGCTATAAAATGAACCCAGCATTGTCTCTATGGAGTCTGTAAACCAAAGAGAGCATAGTAAAGGGAAAAGAACACACATGTGTACCCCTTTCTGTAGTGGCAAGGAACTGGAAACTTGTACGCCCATCAGTTGGGAAATGGCTAAATAAGTTATGGTATATGAATGTCATGGAATATTGTTGTTCTGTACGGAATGATGAGCAGGTTGATTTCAGAAAAGCCTGGGAAGACTTACATGAACTGATGCTTTGTGAAGCGAATAGAGCCAAGCAAACATTATACACAGAAGCAACAATGTGATGATCAACTGTGATGGATGTGGCTCTTTTCAACAAAGAGGTGATTCAAACCAGCTTCAATAGACTTGTAATGGAAAGAGCCATCTGCATCCGGAGAAAACGATGGAGACTGAATGTGAACCACAGCATAGTATTTTTACCTTTTTGTTGTTGTGGTTTATTTGTTTGTTTTTCTTTCTCACTTTTTCCCTTTTGATCTGATTTTTTCCTGCATAGCATGAAAAATGTGGAAATATGTTTAGAAGAATTGGGCATGTTTAACTGATAATGGATTGCTTGATGTCTAGGGGAGGGGGAGATGGAGAGGGAGAAAAATGTGGAACACAAGGTTTTGCAAAGGTGAATGTTGAAAATTATCTTTGCACGTGTTTTGAAAAATAAAAAAAATTATTATAATGAACAAATGAATCTGACAATCTCCAAGCTTCCTTCTTTCCCTTTAGGGCATTTCATCATCTCCATCATAACCTTAGAATCTTCTCCAACTTTTCCCCCTTCCTCATCCCCAGAATATCCATTGAATTGACAAGTTTTGTGTATTCACTCTGCACAATATCTCTCATCCTCTTCTTTCCATTCACATGCTTCCCACCTTAGTCCAGATCCTCAGTACTTCTTACATGGATTCCATTGCAAAATTCTTTCATTGTTCTCTCTGCTTCTTGTCTCTTTCCTCTTCAGTCTTTCCTCCATCCAACTGCACAAATAATTTCCCCATCTACTTTTCCAGACTTTTTCATATTATTCCCCTTATTGCATGCTATGTTACAGCCAAGTGATACTGCTCAGTATTCCTTGAACTCAATAAGGAGAAGAAAGGAAGGAAGCATGTGCACATATAATCAATCAATCAATCTACCAGCCAATAAATATATATTGAACACCAACTATTTGCCAAACGCTTTGCCTGGTTCTATGGATGTCCCTGCCCTCCAAAAACATACATTCTATTAGATAGGGTGAAGAACATGTACATAGATAAACAAATACAAAGTATTCATTTATGTCTCCACTGAACATTGAATAACAAAGACTCCTTTTCATCTGAGAAATTTTTATGTGTTCTTGGATCTAAAGGTACATAAAATAAGTACACAAATCACACATTCACTGATAACAAATAATAATTTCATGATCTCCCCATTCAGTTACAAGACCTTATAAGGGATTGAAGAAGCTGGGTCTTAGTCAGTGGGCATCTACCTTGTTAGGGTACTTAAGTGGTTCAGTGGACAGAGTACCAGACCTGAAGTGAGGAAGCTCTGAGTTCAAATGTGACCTTAGACACTAGTTGTGTGACCTTGAGCAAGTCACATAACCCTGTTTCCCTTGTGTCCTCATCTATAAAATGAGCTGGAGAAGGAAATGGTAACCATTCTAGCATCCTTGCTAAGAAACTCCAAATGGGGTCATGAGGAGTCGACACAACCAAACAACTTCCAATTTGTTCCCAATTCTTTGCTACAACAAAAGTGCTTGCTACAAATATTTTGGCTACATATGGAGGCATTTTCTCTGTTTTTGAGTTCCTTAGGGTATAAATAATAATTTTTTAGGAAAAATAAAACCTGACATTTATGTTTCAGATGCTCCCACATACTTTTGCTGGTACATTCTACAGTTTTTATCCTTCTCCCCCCAGCCTCATCTGCTACTTGTGTGCTTAAAAAAAGGGTACATGCTTTTCTTTTTCTGTTTTTCCTCTCTCTTTTCCCCTTTCACTTCTTTTTTTCCCGCTTTTCTCTCTTGCTCTTTCTCTTTCTGTCTCTCTCCCCATCCCTCTTTCTTGCTTGTGCTGGTATTCATTTCGGTTCTGTATATGTTGACATGTTCTGCATACGTGGACAGTCTGCCCATTTTCTCTTTTGGTCTCAGCACTTTTCTCGACCCAGGTTGGCCTTTCTATTCTGGCAATGTTAATGTTAGAGGAAGAGTTAATTAAGAATTCCTGGCTGAAATCTGAGACCCTGCCTGTCTTGTACTGCATGCTGATCAACACTCCACCATTGCAACCTCGGTACAAACATTGGGGGCTTAAAAGTTCTTTCTCCCCAAGCTTTGTCAATGAATTTCCTGTGCCCTCAAAACAGCTGATTACCATCTACCTAGATCACGGATTTGGGGCAGTGCGAGGCAGTCCATTCTCCTTTCAGATAGCTCTAATTGTTAGGAAATTTTCTTGACATCAAATCTGAATCTTACCCTTCATGACCTCTACCCTGTGAGACTAATCAGAGCAAATCTAATCTTTTTCCACATGAAATTCCTTCAATATTATTATTTAATAATTATTTATTATTAATAATTATTTAAAGATATTCCAAGACTTCTTTCTTTTACTCTAACTATAGAGTTACCTAGAATCTTGAGAGGTTAGATGATTTCCCCAGAATCACACAGTATTTATCAAAAGAAAGACTTGAATCTTGGCTATATAATTTCAAAGGCATCTCTATACACTACGCTGTGGCTAGCTCTCATTTTAAAAAATATATATATAATATTTCAAAACCAAACAGCTCTAATGATTCCTTTCCATTCTATCTCATCTGTCTCAATGGATTTCAAATCACTTGGTGTGAACTCAAGGTATTTTCTCCATCTTATGATATCTTTCTTAAAATGTGACTCTTATTGGATTGAATTGAAACATATGTTTATCTTTTTGTCATATATCTTTTTTGTCTCAAGTTTTATCAGAGTTCAAAATTCTGTTGAAGTTTCTGTGATATTTTATATGTACAAAGATATTTATAGTTATACACATATATACACATGCACACATTAGTTGTAGGGAAGAACTGGAGGAAAAGTATCTGTTGACTGGGTAATGATTGAATAAATTGTCATCTATGAATGTAATGGAGCTTTATTGTGCCATAAGCAATTATGAATATGGAGTATTCCGAGAACTTGGGAAAACTTGTATGAACAGATGCAGGGATTGCTAACCGGAACCAGGAGAAAAATTTACGTGGTAACATAAAGAAAAAGAACATTGAAAGCCTTCTGAACTCTGACAAATGGATTTGGAATTATTGCAATGTATCTCTTGCTTGTCAGTAGAGATACAGTAGACCACAATGGCGGGATGGTACATACATTTTCAAACATCACCTATGTTTTGGGTTTTTTGCTTGGTTGTATACATTTGTTACAAGGGAGCATTCTACTGAAAAATAGGAAGATGGGGAATTCTTTTTTTTTTTTTTTATTAAAGCTTTTTATTTTTCAAAACATATGCATGGACAATTCTACAGCATTAGCCCTTGCAAAACCTTGTGTTCCATTTTTCCCTCCTTCACCTACCCCCTCCGCTAGATGGCAAGTAGTCCAATATATGTTCAACATGATAGAAATATGTTAAATCCAATATATGCATACATATTTATACAATTATCTTGCCGCATAAGAAAAATCAAATCAAACCAGTTTTAAAAAAAGAGAGAGAAGCAAATTAAAATGCAAGCAAACAACAAAAAGTGAAAATGCTATGTTGTGGTCCATACTCATTTTCCATAGTCCTCTCCCTGGGTGTAGATGACAATTGAACAATTGGAACTGGTTTGAATCATCTCATTGTTGAAGAGAGCTACATGAGATGGGGAATTCTTGAGAAATAACAGGGATGTTTAAAAAAAAAACAGATAGGACTGTACCTTTGATTTTATTGATATTGGGAACTCCCACAGGAGAAAATGCCCTTTGCCAAAGCAGAGCAGCCTTTTCTCTGCAACTTTTATAAAATTACCTAGAACCTTGAGAGGTTAGATGATTTCCCCAGAGTCACACAGTCAGTATTTGTCAAAGGGAAGACTTGAATTTGGGACTACCTAATTTCAAAGCCAGCTATACATTCTGCTGTGGCTGCCATTTAAAAAAATGCAAATAAAATGTTTCAAAAACAAATACCTCTAATGATTCCTTCTAATTCCTTACTTGTCACTTTCTCTTGCTGATAAAACTCAGCAGAGTAGGAAAGTGATTAATATATTTGTGATAGCTATTGAATGACTGGAATTACTTTGGAAACAAAGCTTGTTATCCTTATTGGTGCTATATGGGATTTAGGGGTTTAAGTCTGGTGTCAGAGTACCCTTTTCTCTCCTAAGATATATTGCTAATTTTTTCCTACAGCCCTTATCTTGACAAATTCGGACATATCTTTTTATTTATTCTTTGGCTCCATTTCTGCCAGACTATCCTGGTGGGTTAGTATCTGGCCTTTTGCAGGGAGATTGTAAGGTCACCAGTGTAGCTCATCATCATTACCAAAATATCTTAAGAACATTCATATCCTGACTCAGCCTGTTCTCTTCCCATTGACATGGATAGTGCATTTAAAGGAAGAAAAGGGAACACGTAGGTGGGTATGAGCTAATGGGAGATGCCATCCTGACAACACACTGTCAGTTGATTCTCCCTGTAATTCTAGCCTGTTTCTGCTGTCTTTTTGAGGTGCTAGAAAATATAGTGTGGGGTGATGCAATCAAAGCCCTTGGGTTTTGAGCTCAACTAGAAGCTCTAGCCCTACAGTAACTGGGTAGCACCTTAAGGGACAGAGCAAGTCAAGAAGTCAAGAAGAACTGAGTTCAAATTCAGTTTCAGATGTTCACTGAGTGGGGCACTTAACTTCTGTTTACCTCAGTTCATCATGTGTAAAATGGGGACAATGATACTACTTACCTTCCAGGGTTGATATGAGGATCAAAATAATATATGTAAAGTGCTTAACTTAGTGCCTGGCACATAGTAAGTATTTAGAGTTTCCTTTCTCCCTTCCCACTTCTGCCACTCATTTACTACCTGTATCATTTCACTCTCTGGACCTCAGTTTCTTTCTCTGTAAAGAGAGGGGCTGAAAGAGATGTCTTCCAAAGTCCCTTCCAGCTCTTCATCTATGAACCTTTGGTAAGTGATGTTAAGCGGTAATTAGGCTAGCTCAACCTGGGCTTTTTCTCTGGGTGCTGAAATTTAAAGAATGCTTACAATATTTGTTCTCCTTAAGCAAGTAGAAGTGATCGGTGTCAGTGGATAATTAAAAATAATAATTAGCTACAATAGGGAGTTATCACATAATACACTTTCTCCCACCCTTCTCTCAGCAGGGACCTTTTGGTCATTCTTAAATGAAACCCAATGTTCCCTGTTTCCTATCAGGAATGGTTTCTTGAATTTCCACCTTTTTAAGCCAAGTCTGAGACTTCTGCTAGCTATCCTGGGCTTATTTTGTGACATTTGTCCCTCATGAGAATTGCTGGAGATGTCTGAAGGAAAACAGGCCCTGGTATTGGTTCTCTCTCTCTCTCTCTCCAACTCCCTACCTGCTTTCTGTTTTTTTTAGCTTCCCCTTTTGTCTTATCTTCCCTTTGTTAGATTGCTTGCAGGGTAGGGACCATTATTTCGTTTTTTTATCCTTGTATTTCTGATGTTTAACACAGCTCCTAGCTTAATAAGGTACTAAATAATAATAAGTTAATTAATTAATTCATAAGATAATAAATGTTTATTGACTATTGACTATTTGTTGTGCTTGACTGTGTGTATCTGTTGCAAGGATTTTCTTTTTCTTTTTCAAAGAAGGAGAGCAAATTGATTTCTGGTCATTGAAAAATAATTTAATTAAAAAGAATAAATTAAATAATTAAATAATAAATAAATTAAAAATAAAAAAATGAATTAAAAAAAGAGATTCACTTGTAAAGGAATTGCATTTCTTTTCTGCTGTATCACCCCATTCCAGGAGAATATAAGCTTCTTCAAGGTGAGCATTGCTTCCTTTTTTTTCCTTGGTATATCTGGCACATAGTAATTGTTTAATAAACATTATTAAATTGAAGTTAGAAATTATTTCATTTTCTTCAAAGTTTGGCTTCTAAAATCAAAGAATTTTGACTTAGGTCTATAGGCTAGATTTACACCTAGAAGAAACTTTAGAAATCGCCTAGTCAAGAGTTCTTATAATTTAGAATCCATAAATTTTTAAAAAAAATTTTTGATAGCTGTATTCTAATATAACTGAAAATGTGATTGGCTTCTTTTATAAATTTTTGCTTTTTTTTTTTTTTTTTTTTTTTTGCTGAGGCAATTGAGGTTAAGTGACTTGTCCAGAGTCACACAGCCTGTGAAGAGTTAAGTGTCTGTGGCTAGATTTGAATTCAGGTCCTCCTGACTTCAGGGCTGGTGCTCTATCTGCTGTGCCACCTAGCTGCCCCTGCATTTTATTTTATACATTTAAAAACATTATTCCAAAAAGAGGTCCATAGACTTTTTCTGGAACATCCAAAGGATCTATGACCCGGAGGTGATCAAGTCCTGATATTTTATAGATTAGGAAACAGGCCCAGACTCATCCAGGGTCACATGAGTGCAAAGTGGCAAGGCTGGCTTTAAAATCCAGATTTGCTTTTCTCTCATTCCAGGATTTTCTCCATTTTACCATATTTCAGCAAAATTCTGAAGCCTTGAAATGGGGTTTCCTGTCGTTGAGAAGAATAAAATGGAGGAAGCCCATTGACCATTCTGAGTTATGTTCTGGGACTTGAATGGGATGTTAGTAAATACTTAACTGTCTTTCCGGCATCCTCTAAATAATATTTGACAGCTCTGTGGATGGGCTTGGGGATCTCTGAGAACCGGGATTAAAACCTGAGCCTCCCTGCTCAGACTGGAAATTTGTTAAGCAGCAGTGAGCAAGTTTGACAGAGGCAAAGAATGGTTTGTCGGGTTTTATAGCTGACAGGGTTTGATGAAGCTGGCAGCTCTAAGGTCAGCAGCAGGGGGCCTGTGGTCTATCAGCTGTTGACATCCAGTAGGTGTCCCAGCAGTCGACCGGAGTGATCCATCAAGGGTCCTGGACCTGAGGTTATTAAAGCTGGAATGAGCACTTAGGTACAACAGAGATTGCTGCCGGCCAGGCAGGCCACAGGCAGGATTCAGGGTTCTGGCATTTGTCTCGGTGGTCACTTTCACACACTTGACTAGCAACGCCCACAAGAGTTTGGTCTTAGAGCGAAGGAGGTAGAAAATCCTATTTTTCCACTGAGAGTCTGCATGATGGAACTATAATAATCATAAGAGCTTAAGATCCTCTGGTGTTTGGTGGTTTGCAAAGTGATTTCCTCCTGACAAGCCAGTGAGGAAGGGAGTATAAGTATTATCTTCAAAGATAATGGACTTTCAACCCAAAGGTCTGGATTTGGGGCCACAGGCAGATTAATGCAATGACAAAAATTGAGTTCCATTTAAAAAACACATTTATTAAGCACCCACTACTTCCAAAACTCTGTAGGAGGTGATGGATATACAAAGAGGAAAAGGAAATATTTCCTACCCTAAAATAGCTTATATTTTTTGATGGAGGGTGGAATACAAGACCAATCAATCAACAACATATAGACTAACCTTTAATTGGTGATAGATTCTGTACTAAACTTTGTTGTTGTTGTCCTATCTCCAAGATGACCATGATATTAGGGAGATGATAGCACAGCATGCAAACAAATGGGATTTAAGTGAGGGAGGGCTGTACAAAGTCATCAGTCTCACTTTCTTCTCCAGAGCCATCTGAGTCCAATTACAAAATCAGGATGACTGGAGATGGCTTGGAACTAAGCTTAGGAATACAAAGAAAAAGGAAAAACTGTGGGAGCTTATATTTTGATAAAGGAGACAGTGTATATCTAAGATAAATCCAGAATTGATAGAAGGTAGCCTTAGACTTTATAGGGATAAACAAAATTATACAAAATAATTTTGAGGGGAGGAAAATAATAAAAAATAGGCTTATTAAAAAAAGACTTACACAGGAGGTGGTAGCTGAACTGTGCTTTGAAGGTAGTCTTTGAGATGGAGGTAAAGAGACTGGACACTTGCGGCAGGAGGAATAGCATATGCAAAGGCATTGAGGGACAGAAGATGGAAAGTACAGGTGTATAGGACTGCCATTGCCAGTCCATTGGCCGCCATTACACTTAAGCAAGGGAGGAACTCATCTATTGGGTATGTTTACTTGGTGATGGTTGAGAAAGGTTGTGAAGCAATGATCTCAAGTTTGATTCCATTTTCCCCCAGGAATTAAGGTGGATAGAAGAGAGCGGGTTCCTGCTTTAGCATACTATAGTAATCTGTTATCTATATCTACATCTATATTGATCTATTGATATAGATATATACATAAATATATAGCTAGCTATAGATAAATATCTATGTAGATATATCTTCTCAGGAGATATTTTTTTAAAAATGCAAATGATATTAATTTGTTAATGATATTGAAGAGAAATTAATTGGTGATTGATAGTGGAGGTAGGATGAATAATAGAGCTCCCCATGCCCACTATCTCAGGATTACAACTAGCATCCTGAGGGTAGACAAAAGATTTGTGGATCCTTTCCGTCGGTGCTGGTGAGATCTTGGGAGAGCAAGCCTATAGCCAGTGCTAGAAGGGAATGGTTAGCTGGCTAGTTTTACTGGAATAGAAAATGTGGCTTGGGAAATAATATGAAACAAGGCAAGAACTATATTGGAGAAGGTTTTAAATTCCAGGCTGAGGACTTTGTATTTTAGCCTAGAAGCAATGGGGAACTATAATAAGATTATTGTCCCAACCCTCGTGAGAGTTCAGAACCCTAGAGTTTCATTTGACTTTAGAAATGTATAAAAGATGATTCTTCATCAGAGAGAACCCATGTAATAAGTGAGTCCCATCTACTCTTTTAAATTTTCCCTTGTCTGCAGTCTCTGCCACCAGATAATTGGGGATGAAACTCTTTAACTTATTGAGTCCCAGTTTGCCCATCTGTAAAATAAAGATTATCCTATTGTGAGAGTCTTGTCTTCTGCATTGTTACTTATTGCTTCCCTTCTCTCCATCAAGAAGAAGTACTGTTTATATTGGGACTCCCAAAGACTAAGCAATCCCCAGCTAGGGAATTAATCCATTCAACTTTGGTGTTTTATCTAGTTTTGAATGAATTTTATATAAGTAAGAACACATATAATAATCATGATGATGATGATAGCAGCTAAGATTTATATAGCACTTACTATATGCCAGGCACTGTGCTATGCAGTTTACAATGATTATTTCATTCGATCCTCACAAAAACTGGAAAATAGGTACTATTATCCCCATTTTGCAGATGAGGAAACTGAAACAAATAGAGGTTAAAGGTTTTATACATACTTTGTTCCATACTTTGCATCACATTTTATCTAATGTGAATATCCTTCCTTCTATGTTCTTCCCCCCTTTTGTACCTCTTGCTATTGTCCTGGAAAGAGCAATCAAATCAATAATAGAATTTTTATTATAAAAGACATAACAATCTTTTTATCCTGCAGTACTACTCACTTTCTCTGTATTTTTCTAGTTAAAAGCAAATAAGCAAAAAAGGAAATTAAAAAAAAACACCAAAAACCCTTTTCCTTTCTTGGCCCCTACTCTCTAAAATTTGTTTTATCCTTTTAGAATATAAGATCCTTGAGGATTTGGATCATCTTCTTTTTTTGTCTTTTAATCCTTAATGTTTGTCACAATATTCACTTACTCATTCATTCACTCATTCATTAGTTCAATACTTATTTTGCCTATCTCACTGTGGGAGAAAACCCAGCACATACATAAACTGTAAAACACTAGACAAATGTGAATTGTAATTATTAGAGGCAGGTGAAAGTAGTCGTGCAGGAAGGGAGCACATTAGGGAGCATGATTTTATTGGTAAATATTCTCTCTTTTTTCTTCCTCCTCCCACTTGTTCTCTTTTTCCTCCCCTTCCCCTTCTGAAAACATCAGAGTTTATATTATTTGAAGAAGAGAAGGATGTTAGCACCAGGCAATTTTAAACTGTCTCTCTAGGACTGATTAGAAAAAACAAAAATTTTCTCAGTCACACTAAACAACTCCAGTCTAGATTGGAGCTGAATTATTGCCAAAAGGATTTAATTGGTACTGCGTGACTTTTGACCTTTTGTACAGATTGATTTATGGCATAAACTTGCCATCTATTTCTGAAAAAAAAAACTGACTTGGGTGCATGGTACATAGCTAAACTGTTATTTGAGAATGATATTACCATCCATTAACCTCCATTGCTTGTCCTTGGCTGCTTGGAAGAAAAAAACAGAATCTTACCAATGACTGAGTTACCTCTTCACACTACAATTTAGCAAAGTACTGATTAGTGGAAAAAATTCCCTGAAATGGCAGCATATATTAGAACTTGAACTATGTAAAATATAGTAATTTTTCCAGCCTAATGCAATTTTTTGGCCAAATCAGACACTGGAATAATGAAGACACTTTACCGGTTTAAACTGCTCTAAACTGGTCTGAACCCATTTAAAACTGATCTGAACTGACTTAGACTGGTCTGAACCAGTTTAAACTGCTCTAAACTGGCCCTAACCAGTTTAAATTAGTTGAAACTGGGTGGGAAAAAGAGACATATATAGGGTCCAAGGAGGAAGGGCATTATTAATCCTAGGAAAATGAAAGAAAACTTCCAAAGTTGGTATTTGCATTTCTGATGCAAGAGACAAAATTTAACTCCCTGAGTATGGTGGGATAAGACTCATGACTGAAATGTGACTTTTTAAGAGTATAAATGAATAGAAAATGGATAGAATAGCTGAAGAGGGAGTTGGGGAGCAAGACACAAGATGTATTCATGTGAAGAAATCCAGGAACCAGAGAGGAAAAACATAGTGGAATGCATTTGGTTAAGGATCAATGGAGAAAAAACAGAAGAAATTTTATTGTGGAAATGTGCTACAGACCACCTGGACAGAAAGAGGAAATGGAGTTCAACAAATAGATCACAAACCTGGCAGGGACATGGCAATATAGATCTGGGGAGGGGAAGCAGATGTAATTATCCAGCCAGCTGCTGGAGCTCACCCTCTTCCAAAGGGAAGAGGTTTATCTAAATGATAAATTTCATTCTTCAAAATAAAAAAGAGAGGAGGCGACAAGGTAGACTACAGCTCTGGCACAAAGCTGATGGACAAGAAAGAACTCACTGCCAAAGTTGGAAATGATGGAAACCTTGGGGGTAGGGGATAATTCTGCCTGATGATCCATCATTTTCTTCTTATTATACTATTTTGATTTCAGAAAAAAATAATTTGTGGTGTCTTTGTAAATGGAGGGGTATGGGCTAGACAAAAGTACAGGTCAGCAGGCTTGGAACTGTTGAAGGAACGGCCCTAAAATACAGCTATTAAAAGGTGCCTGTCAACTTGAAGAGTTATCTCTAGTGGAAAGTATCTTCCCTGGGCCCTGTGCATTCAACATTTAAATCATTGGTTTGCAAGAAAGTGCAGATCAATCAATCAATCAATCAATGGAGAAAAATGTGTTAAATACTTAACTATATGCTAAGAACAGGAAGACAAAAAAATTGCTGCAGTCAAAAATCTTATATCTCTTGGGAGAAATGGCTTAAAATAATGGTAATAACAATAATTTCCATTGATTTGGGGCCTTAAAATTTGCAAATTGCTTAACTTATGTTATCTCATTTGATCTTTACAAGAATCCTAGGAGCTAGGCACTATCATTTCAGATGGGGAAACTGAGACTGACCAAGATTTTAAAATGTGTGTGGGGTCACAGGACTTGTAATTAATTGAAGGTAGGATTTGAATTCAGGACTATTTGACTGTTAATATAGTGCTTTGCCCATAGGGATCATGTAGATGGTTTTATCTATATAATGCACACATATATACAATATGTATACACATACATAATTGTACTATGTACATATATAACCATATATATGTGCACAACATATACATTGTGTATATATGTGTGTGCATGTTTATAAATAAAATGTGTTCATATATGTAGATATGTATATTTATATATAAAATATACACAGAAATGAAAGCAAAAATAGAGTAAATTGAGAAAAAGAGGACCCTAAAAGCTGGAGGGATCAAGGAAAGCTTTATGTCAAAGGGGAGATATGATCGGAGTTTTTTTAGGTTTGAGATGTTAGGGTTTCCCAGTGGTAGAGATCAAGATGGAGAGTATTTAATTAGTGGGGAAAAGCTGAACAGAGAGACTAATGAATATTCTTCAATTCTGACTTATTCTGTGACAATACCATTGGCTGACAGTCCCCTAGTGGCCAGAGGAAGGACTCTGGACATCTGCCTTCCTAGACTGGAGCTGGCTCACTCTCCAACAATCAAGAAGGAGAAAAGAGGGGAAGGGGAGGCAGGGAAGAGCCAACATGCTGATTTAGTCGAAGATCAGTTGAAAGCTGTTTAAGAGGAAAGTCTTTCCCCTTTCTGAATTACCAGCCATATCTGTACTAATTACTCTGACTTTTTTTTTGGGGGGGGCAAGGTAATCAGGGTTAAGTGACTTGCTCAGAGTCACTTGTCTGTCAAGTATCAAGTGTCTAAGCTGAAAGTTGAACTCAGGTTCTCTTGAGTCCTGGACTTGTGGTCTATTTACTCTATCCCCTAGCTGCCCCCAGTGGGACCATTTTCTTCTGTTTTGCTCCCAGGTTTCCCTGGTTCCTTCCCTTTTGTCTTTGGAATAAATATTTCCAGGTTTAGTGGCCACTTTTCCATCCCTTTAAGCAATACGTTTTTTTCTTTCTCTTGAGGAACTCAGAATTAAGTGATTTGCCCAGGATCATACAAGGCAAGTCTTGAAGGTGAGATTTGAATCTGGATCCTCCTGACTCCAGGGCTGGTACTTTATTTACTGTGCTACTTAGCTACCCCAAAACAGCCCATTTCTAAATTATCTTGGAGAACACTGACCTTTAGCTCTTGTGGTAGATTGAAGGTGGGAACCCAGGGAGGAAAAGGTCAATATATGCTGGAAATTAGGACCATCAATGGGACAGAGGGAAAGCTCCCTTCTAGAGAGGTGAGTTTGAAAGGGGAACCTAATGCAAAATGAAATATGTAACTTTGGACATATCCAAAGAAGGCATTTATTTTGATTAATTATACATAGTTACAAGACTTTTTTTTTTGTTTGTTTGTTTTTAATGGAAGGATGTGGAAGGGAGAGAAAACTAGTGTTTTGTTCACTGAAAAAAAATAGAAATCCTATTTATCAAATACTGGAGGCTGGGCTAGGGTTTCCCTAACTAGGCAATTCAATAAGCTTTTAATTATAGCTCAGTTTCATAATGTGTTAACATTTGCAAGACGTTTTTATACATCTTTTCTTATATTTACAGTAACCTTGACCACTAAGTGCTATTCTTATTTTATAGATAAGGAAACTGAGGCGGATCACTCAGCTAATAAGACATGGAGGGAGAATTTGAACTCTGTTGTTATGTTAGGAATTCTTAAAATTTTAAAAATATAATAATATTTAATTTAAATTTAAAATTTAATTTAAGTTAAAAAAATAATAAAAATAAAATAAAAGGAATTTTAAAAAATCCTACCATGTTTGTAGCTCTTTGGCAAGTTTGGGGACTACCAAGACAAACAATGTATTTTAACAAAAACAAGATAGCCCTAGTGTCTGGGAAGCTTACAGAATTTCACATTTAAGATGGAAGTGGGAAATCTGGGGCCTGGACAGAGATCTCAAACCAAGGAGGTCTGCAGTGTGACAGCTACCAGGAGTGTTGGCAGAAATGCCTCCTCCATCTCCTCCACCCTGGCCAACATGTGTGACCTTAGCCTCCTTGGGCCTCAGTTTCTTCACCTGTAAAATGAGAATATTGCATGGAAATGAGAGTGAAAATGGCCAAAGTGAAATTCAGGTTCTTTCAGATCAGAAGTCCTTAATCATTTTTGGGTCATAGGCCCCTTTGGAAATCTGGTAAAACCTACAGAATCTTTCTTAAAAGAAATTTTGAATATATGAAACTGAGGAAATCAATCATCAAGCTAATTTTTCAGAAGTTCTTGGACTCCAGGTCAAGAATCCCTTCTCTAGCTCCGGTCTGTGCTACGTCTGATTGGTCACAGACCTACTCCCCGCCCCCGCCCCTCAGCACTGGCTGCGCCGAGGATACACATTGGGGGGAGCATCAGTGGTCCTGGCTATGGTATCTCCAAATCCCATAAGCACCTCTCAGTGTACTGGGGATATAATGTTACCTCCCCACGGAGGCCTCCTGTGCTTCCTGGCTTTGTTCTTATTCTCTCCTGAATCCCCCTAGATTTTCCTGAAAGACTTAGTGTAGCTCTCACCCAGGCCTTCATCACTGGCTACCTAATATTCTGCTGCTGTTGCTACCAGTACCCCGCCACTACCACTACTACCACTATTACCACTACTAGTACTACCACCACTACCACTACTACTTCTACTACTACCACAACTACTACTACCACTATTATTACTACTACCATTACTACTACTATCACTATTACTATTACTACCACCACCACCACTACTATTACTATGACTACCACTACTACTTTTACTACTATTCCTATTAACACAACCACTACAACTACCCTTATTACCACTACTCCTATTATTAAGTTGCTGCTGCTCCCAGTTAGCTAGTACTTATTTAGCACTTTGAGGTTTATAAAGCACTTTATATGTGTTATGTCATTTGATCCTTACAACAATTGGGGGAGGTAGGTACAATCATTATACCCATTTTATAGGTTAGCAAAATGAGGCAGATAGTAGTTAAGTGACTTATCCAGGGTCACATAACTGTTTGAGGGTCGAATTGGGAGTCAGAGGACCCAGCTTCAAATCCAAGTTCTGACATTAATGACCTGAGTAATTGGTCAAGCTGCCTTGTCTCTTTAGGACTCAGATTTTTTTCTCCATAAAATAAGGAGGTTGAAGAAGATGTTGTCTCATCATCCTTTCTAGCTCTGATCTCTGAACCTGGGCACTTCCAAGTGTGATCAGTGGTGTTCTCTGGGCCAGAAGAAAACCTTGGGAGGTGGTTACAAGATCAAGTTAACTTGGCCTGGGTGGATCCAAGCACCATGAAGGGCCTGGGCCTGAGGTCCAGGTGAGCCAGGAGATTAAGGCTCCTTTGAAAGAAAATGCTTGCTGCTCCTCTCTCCGGACACTTAGCACACATAGAGCTCTATTCCAGACAGATGAGGGGAGGGCCAGTGAAGAGGGTAGGGAGGACTGGGGGTGGGGGTGGGGGGAGCACTAGAATTGGTCACCAGCCAATTGGGGGCTGGGATAATTATATCCCTGTTTCCTTGAAGGTATGCTCCCTGACGTCCTTGAGTTGTTCCAGCTTAATAGTCAATGCCCTCCCCTCAGAAAGGGGGGAAGTTCACACCTGTTTTGGTCCTGATTTCAGGCTTCAGACTCAATTGGACAACAATATGTCTGTTGACATTTTCAAGGCCATGATCATAACCCAAGGAAACAAGGATTGCTTTCTTTCTCTCTATCTCTCTTTCTCTCTCTTTTTCTTTCTTTCTTCCTTCCTTCCTTCCTCCCTCTTTCTTTCTTTCTTTCTTTCTTTCTTTCTTTCTTTCTTTCTTTCTTTCTTTCTTTCTTTCTTTCTTTCTTTCTTTCTTTCTTTCTTTCTTTCTCCCTTTCTCTCTTTCTCTCTTTTTCTTTCTCTCTCTCCCTCCTCCTCCTCCTTCTTTTTCTTCTTTTTTTCTCTCTGTCTCTCTCTGTTTCTCTCTCTGTCTCTCTCTGTCTCTCTCTGTTTCTCTCTCTGTCTGTCTCTCTCTCTCTCTCTGTCTCTCTCTGTCTCTCTCTCTCTCTGTCTCTTTCTCTCTCTCTCTCTCTTTCTCTCTCTCTCTGTCTTTCTCCCTCTCTTGCTCTGTCTCTGAATGAAAATAGGTTATATCACAGGGACTGAGTACTGGATTTGGAGACAGAGGAATTGAATTAAATAAGCATTTAGTATTTACTGCCTAGGCCTCAGCTTCCCAGTTTGCTGAATAAGGATGTGAGCGAAATGGTCTTTGAGGTTTTCCCAGCTCTGATTCTATGATCCTGTAGACCCAAGGGGATTCAGATAGAGGCCCTGACTCGACATATCTGGTAACTTCATCCATCTGGAGCCTTAAATTCTTCCTCCACACCCCACCCCTGGCAGTCTTCTGGATTTCTTTTCCATTCTGTCCTTCTCCAGACATGTACCACAGAGAACAACATGACCAGTCCTTGATGATCCCCTATTGCCTCAAAGAAAAATGTTTTAAGTCTTAATAGCTTAAAGGCATTAATAATTAATATTTTAATTAGTAAATATTAAAATTTTCTATTTTATGCAATTAAAGCTTAAACTTTAACATCTTAAACTTGCACTAAAACCTTTGGAACACCCTCGATTTGAGAAGTAACTTGGCATAATGTTATAGACCTCAGATTCAAGTAGACCTTACTTCATAATTTCATTGATTCAGAGACTATTTAGTCTAATATTCTAAAATATTCTAAAGATAAGGAAACTGATCTCTAGAAAGGTGAAGGGGCAGTTGGGTTGTGCAGTAGATAGAGCAGAAGTCCTAGAGTCAGAAAGACCTGAGTTCAACTTCACTGGCTATGTGACCCCAGGTGAAAGTCATTTAACCTTTATATGCCTCAGTTTCCTCAATTGTAAAATGAGGTTAATAACAGCCCTCATTTCCCAGGGGTATTGTGAGGATCAAAATTAGATAATTGTAAAGTGCTTTACTGGCACATAATAAGCACTACGTAAATTATTATTATTATTATTATTATTATTATTATTATTATTATTATTATTATTGCTTAGAGTTACACAGAGAACTAAGTATAATGTCAAGTCCAGAAGTCAAGTTCCATGACTCCAAATTCTGTGCTCTTCTTTACTCTTCTTCCTTTTATCAAGGGAACATAAAGATATCTTCTGATGAGCTAAGTCCATTCTTTACCCATGACCGGCCTGGAGCTATAAGATGAGGAAGGCTGAACTCACACTCTTATCACCTCTCTGAATAATGGTGCCATTGTGGGAGATGGGAGGCAGAGTTTGCGGAGCCCTTGCACCCTGATGTAGCCAGCAGGAGAGTTCCACTCTGCTGACCAAGCAGTCCCTCTGTGGTCCAGAACAAACACCAACAAACCAACCTGGCAGCAGGTACTGGTCCCAATCCAGAGAATGGGAAATTCTGGTTCTTTTGGCAAGTTCTCGATCTGATCTTGGTAGTGATAACCATTAGCTGCAGGTACAAAATATCCTCTAACTTTTTTTTTGTCCTTCATTTTAAGATTAGAGTGATATATTCTTGCTTAAATGGTGATGAGCTCATTCTTGGGCCACATGAAAATAACCATAAAAACAGGGCATGACTCAGAGCTGTTCAGGCCCAACACATGGTAAACAATAGATGCTGGTTTTCTTTCTTCTTTCTTGGGTTATTGGGAGAAGGCCTGACAGGGGAGGAAAGGGGCAGTCAAAGGACCTGAGTTCGTACCCCTTAGCTTAGACAAGTCACTGTGTAAGACGTTTGGGTGAAGTGAGTCACTTAAACTTTATCTGTAGAGTTGGATTGTATCCCTTAACTTATGCAAGTCAATGTGTAAGCCAGTTGGCTAAGGTGAGTAATTCAAACTCTTTAGCCTCAGTTTCTTTATCTGTACAGTTGGACTGGATTAACTCTGAGGTCCTTCCAGCCCTCACTGAGTAAAAATAAAAATGTTTAGGAAGCACTCATCACAGGAGATGCAAACATAAGAAAGACAGTCCCTCAAGGAGTTCACACTCTTTTTTTTTTGGGGGGGGGATTAAGTGACTTGTCCAAGGTCACACAGCTAGGAAGTGTTAAGTGTCTGAGATCAGATTTGAACTCGGGTCCTCCTGACTTCAGGGCTGGTGCTCTATCCACTGCGCTACCTAGTTGTCCCACAGAGGTTACACTCTTAATAGAGAAGATACCAAATATAGAGGAGCAGGAGCTGGGCAATGGGATTTGATTTGGAAATTCTACAAAACATGAAAATAACTACAAATATTGGCAGTCATGACAAGGCAATTGAGTCAGAGATTGTGGCTCTGAATTATGACTGTGTGACTTTAGGCAAGCAGCTCCTCCTGTGGGATTCTCATCTCCTCATCTATAAAACTGGGGAGTTGGATTTGCTAATGTCAGAGGCCCCTTTCAGGTCTAGGCCCATAATCTTGCTCTAAGTTGATGTCTGTAGATAACCCTCCCACCTCTGAGGTGACTGATTCTAGCTGCCCAAGTCACCCTGTAGGGACATAGGAAGTAGTGGAGGCAAAACTGAGGAAGATGAAGATTGCAAGCCTGACTCTACCATTTCCTAATCATTCCTCAATTTCCTTTTCCATGAGTTTGCTTTTTGTTATCCTTGCTGGTCTAGACTTGTAATTTCATTGGGTTTGGGAAACATTCGGTGTGGACACTCTCCTCCAGAAAACAGCCATCTATTAAGCAATACTATGTACCATATACTGGGCAAAATTCTGGGAACACAAATAAATGCAAACAGAAAGATCTTCCCCGCTTTCAGAGAGCTTTCTTTCTAAAGGAGCAAAACAATAACTCAGAAAAGAAGCAGTGGGAAGGGCAAGTACAACTCTGGCCCAGCAGTACTAATTAGCTCTCTTTTTAAAAATTTATAATCTCAGAGAAGCTGTCTGTGGACACCAAACAGTTAAGCCTGTAGCCAGTAAGTGCCAAAGACAGAGTTTGAACCCTGCCTTTCCTGATGGAAACTTTGTTGTAAGGAAAGTTTTTATAAACTGAGTGTTACGGACATGGGAGCAGTTCTCATCTACACTCTGTCCTTCCACCCATCAGCTTGGACACCGCGTTTCTGAGCCTTTCTCTGTGATTTACTGGACATAAGTCGTGGCCAACCCAGGTGCTATGTGTATCTCTTCCCTGCTGACTGCAAGGGGAACATTTAATCTATTTGCTTCATTCAGTTATGCTTCTCTGGCAGTCATTTGTCCCTGGAGCTGTAAATTATCAAATTTGTTTTATAATAAAGAAAATCTCTTGTATCTCAGGCAGCCAATAGTAGGAGGTGGAAAGTCATTTAGATCGGAAAAATCATACAAAAGGCTAATAGATGTCTTGAAGATAATGGAAGTCTTTCTTAGTGTGGATTAGGAACTGGTCTAGGAGACATCTAGTTCAATGTCCACCTCCAAGTTTTTGGGTTTTTTTTTGTTTTTTGTTTTTTTTGGCTGTGAGGCAATCAAGGTTATGTGACTTGCCCAAGATCACACAGTTATTAAATGTCAAGTGTTTGAAATCATATTTGAACTCAGGCCCTCTTGTCTCCAGGATACTGCATCACTCCAGCTGTAGTGTCTCTCCCACTTTGTCTTCCTCCCTCCTTCCTTCCTTCCCTTCCCTTCCTTCCTTCCTTCCTTCCTTTCTTCCTTCCTTCCTTCCTTCCTTCCTTCCTTCCTTCCTTCCTTCCTTCCTTCCTTCCTTCCTCCCTCCCTTCCTCCCTCCCTTCCTCCCTTCCTTCCTCCTTCCCTTCCTCCTTCCCTTCCTTCCTTCCTTCCTTCCTTCCTTCCTTCCTTCCTTCCTTCCTTCCTTCCTTCCTTCCTTCCCTTCCTTCCTTCCTTCCTTCCTTCCTTCCTTCCTTCCTTCCTTCCTTCCTTCCTTCCTTCCTTCCTTCCTTCCTTCCTTCCCTTCCTTCCTCCCTCCCTCCCTTCCTTCCTTCCTTCCTTCCTTCCTTCCTTCCTTCCTTCCCTCCCTCCCTCCTTCCTTCCTTCCTTCCTTCCTTCCTTCCTTCCTTCCTTCCTTCCTTCCTTCCTTCCCTTCCTTCCTTCCTTCCTTCCTTCCTTCCCTCCTTCCTTCCCTTCCTTCCTTCCTTCCTTCCCTCCCTCCTTCCTTCCTTCCTTCCTTCCTTCCTTCCTTCCTTCCTTCCTTCCTTCCTTCCTTCCTTCCTTCCTTCCTTCCTTCCTTCCTTCCCTCCTTCCTTCCCTTCCTTCCTTCCTTCCTTCCCTTCCTTCCTTCCTTCCTTCCTTCCTTCCTTCCTTCCCTTCCTTCCTTCCTTCCCTTCCTTCCTTCCTTCCTTCCCTTCCTTCCTTCCTTCCTTCCTTCCTTCCTTCCTTCCTTCCTTCCTTCCTTCCTTCCTTCCTTCCTTCCTTCCTTCCTTCCTTCCTTCCTTCCTTCCTTCCTTCCTTCCTTCCTTCCTTCCTTCCTTCCTTCCTTCCTTCCTTCCTTCCTTCCTTCCTTCCTTCCTTCCTTCCTTCCTTCCTTCCTTCCTTCCTTCCTTCCTTCCTTCCTTCCTTCCTTCCTTCCTTCCTTCCTTCCCTTCCTTCCTTCCTTCCCTTCTTCCTTCCTTCCTTCCTTCCTTCCTTCCTTCCTTCCTTCCTTCCTTCCTTCCCTTCCTTCCTTCCTTCCCTTCTTCCTTCCTTCCTTCCTTCCTTCCTTCCTTCCTTCCTTCCTTCCTTCCTTCCTTCCTTCCTTCCTTCCTTCCTTCCCTTCCTTCCTTCCTTCCCTTCTTCCTTCCTTCCTTCCTTCCTTCCTTCCTTCCTTCCTTCCTTCCTTCCTTCCTTCCTTCCTTCCTTCCTTCCTTCCTTCCTTCCTTCCTTCCTTCCTTCCTTCCTTCCTTCCTTCCTTCCTTCCTTCCTTCCTTCCTTCCTTCCTTCCTTCCTTCTTCCTTCCTTTTTATTCTTTTTGTAAGGCAGTCAAGGTTACGGTTGTTGTTTTTATTTAATTTCGTATCCTGCATTTAATACTGACAAAAGAGTATTTCTGTATACACAGCATGTACCAAAAAAAAAAGATTAAATATGAAACTGTGACTGCTACTCACTTTTTTGTGTGAGCCTAAGGAAGTAACTCATCCTCTCTATTCTCAGTTTCCCCATCTGTAGCAAGATAGAGTTGGACTCCATTTCTAAAGCCCCTTCCAGCTCTGATGAGCAATAATTCTATGACCTTGGAAACAAATTGAGAGTCCAAACAAATAGTATAAACATAGTTGTGGTTTTTTTCTCAGAGAGAGAAAATAGGAGAAAAACATGTTCCTATCAGTAAAGAGATGGGAAACAAATGCTTCCCTTTGGATGATGAATGAGGATGGGAATGAGTAGAAAGCCTTGGTCCGTAAGTCCCTTTGGTGTTATAATGGAATTTTAATTGCTGTGTATAAAAGGGCTAAGAATGACCCTGCACCTCACCCTCTTCTTCCAGGATCAAGAACACTCTCTCTCTTTCCAAGCCTGGGCCATGGGTGTTGGGTCAACTTCTGGCCAGATAACTAGGGTGTCTTTGTCTCACACAGGAAAGCTGAATGCACTTGGGATATTAGGATAGCCCAGGACAGGCGAGTTTAGCAATTGATGAGCCACAAGAAGTGGCTGAGGGAGGCAGCTCGGTAGCACAATGGATAGAGCACCCATCCTGGAGTCAAGAAGACCTGAGTTCAAATTCAACCTCAGACACCTGACATGGATTAGCTGTATGATCCTGGGTAAGTCACTTAACCAGGATTGCTTCCAAAAAGAAGAAGAAAAAAAGAAATTGTTAGATGGCAGACTGAGTCAGCTCCCTCATCCTTCTTTCTCCCCCCTCCCAATTGACTATCTTTGGGACTTTTGGCAAGAACATTATCCATCTCTTTCCAAGCATGGGCCAGGGGAGGTTTCTTGTGTTGGGGCATCTCCTGGCCTCTCTTTGGTTATTAATTAAATGAGGATGGTCTAGGTCTAGCTCTTAATCTATCACTTATTTTTATGTATTTCTTGCTTATCATCTCCTATGTTAGAGTGTGAGCTCTTTGAGAGAGAGGGACTATGTTTTGACTCTTTGTAACCCCAATAGTTAGCACAGTGCCTGACACATACTTCTAAATAGCCTTTGGAATTCAACAAAACAATTACTAGACCATTCTTACAGAAAGAACCATTGTTCACAATGGCCCCTACACAACGTTGATTTGTAGCAATTTAAGACTATTTTAAAATAAATATGCAACAAAAAGGTTACAAAGTGACCTAGGGAGTGATCTAAGCTCAAAGACAGCCTCAGACATGTACTAACTAGGAAAGTCATTAAATCCTGATTGCCTCCCTTCCCCCAAATAAAATCAAACCAAAAGGGGGGGCAGCTAGGTGATACAGTGGATAAAGCACATGCCCTCCAGGCAAGAGGACCTGAGTTAAAATCTCTCCTTAGAAACTTAACTAATTTTGTGAATCTGAGCAAGTCACTTAATCCCATTGCCTGTTCCCCTCAGAAAACAAACTAACAAATAAGCAAAGAAAGAGACTTAGCAGAAGAAATCAAAGTTGCGGTAACAGAACGAGTTCTACGTCATCCTTGTCATCCTGTCTATTACTGGAATGTCTCAGAGATGCTTTCTGTGACCCTACCAAAGACGAGCTCTCATCCTTTCACATTTGTTCAGTACAAAAAGCAGACATTTTCTCCATCTCTGCAATGGTCCATAATACATTGGATATAAATGAAGGATGTAGCTTGCCACAGGACCATTGGAATTCTGTTTTTAAAAAATGAAATTTATGATCACAAAAATAATAACAACAACAATAGTTCACATTTATTGACTTTTGAGCTTAGCAAAATGCTAAAAATAAATGAGCTCACTTACTCCCCTGTGGCAACCTTTGGCCCCCTCTTTTTGCTGGTAAGTTCCTCCTAGGATCTTCATTTTAGGGAAAGGTCTAAGCTGGTTTTCTTTCATTTCTTTCTTAATCTGGGACTTCTCTTTGCCCCTCTCCTCCTATTGGCCCCTAATCCTACCTCCATTTCCCCCTTCCTTTTACTTTCCCATTGGAATGTTACCTTTGAGTACAGAGACTATTTAAAAAAATTTTTTTTGGGGGGGAGTCTTCATTTAAATTTCAATTACTGGTTCCTGTTGCTTGCCTGTTCTTCCCAACAATCCTGTGAGGCAAGGGTCATTATTATTCCCATTTTGCAGATGAAAAAAACTGAGGCAAAAAAACCATCCAAGGCCATTTGAAATGACTGATTATGGGTCACATAGTGAAGCAAGTATATTTCTGATGCCAAGTGGTGCACTCTCTCCTTGCCTCTGCCCTGATGATATTGGCAAAATATAGAAACATAACCAGTGGGATGAAAATTGATGTTTCAAGCAAAGGTTTCCTTTTTCTTTTCCAGAGGGATCACAAGAACAAATTCTTGGCTGGAAACCTGAAAGACTCATTTTGGAATGTTATCTATCTAATGCATGTTACAATCTTGGAGCTTCTTGCCATAGCTTTAGATAAAGTACTTTGTTTACACATGACATGTTTCCGTGCTAAAACAGCAGGGGAAGGTGATGGCCATGGGCTTCCCCTGCCCTCAGCCTCCACTCAGAAGCTCTCCTTGCTGAGTGTCTGATGGGGATCATTTCCTCGGCATACTAGGGTCTGACTTCCTTTCTCTCATCCCTATATGTGTGATCATGCATCAGAAGATAGTTCTATAGTCTAATGTAAATGCCATATGGTTAAAAAGGGCTTCAAAAGATTATTTCAGATCTATTAAAAGATATTCAGATCACAGAAACCCTCACTGTGAAAAGTTTAGGAGAAAATATCAGAGTTGCTGTCTAGATGCAAGGAACACCAGTAATTTTATATAATATATATTTACATATATTATTATATACAATATATATTTATATTTTATATATACTTATCTCAAATGTGATATGTTTCAGTGCTTACAGAGATCCATAAACAAAAATATTTGTGATAGGCTAAAAAAGAAAAATAAATGACCTCAGTTTCTCCCTTCCCACACTCTCAATTGCTCGTGAATTCCCTCTGAGTCTCCTATCGAGCCACTCTGTCTATATCATATGCATCTTGGTGTTTACATGTCTCTCCCATTAGAATGTAAGCTCGTAGGGGTAACTAGATGGCACAATAGATAGAATACTGGCCCTGGAGTCAGGAGGATCTGATTTCAAATCTAGCCTCAGACACTTAACACTTACTATGTGACACTGGGCAAATCACTTAATCCCAATTGCCTCAGCAAAAAAGAAAAAAGAAGAAAAAAGAAAGAAAAAAGAAAAAAAGAAAAGAAAAGAAAAGAACGCCAGCTTCTTATGGGCAGGAGCTGGTTTTACTTTCCTTTGTCTCACTGATTTCCCCAACACAAACCCCATGGTCTGTAGTGAGCTTGTTTAATGAAAAACCTCTATGATGAAAAAAAAATTGACATAGAGGATGTATCTGTATATTGCCTGAAGGGGAAACTTCAGTGTTTATTGTCCTGAAGAAATACAACATTTGCTCCATCTCAGGGGAAGATGGGATGATCTGGTCTTACTGATAAGTAACAAAATTTACTCATGGGAAACACTCTCTAGTTCTAGTAGCCTATGCTTTAATGACATATGTTCTAAATTGGAAAGTTCTGTCTAACTTTGCCATTTTTAACCAATTTATGCCTTAACTTCTGAGCTCAAACTGATGGATCCTCTGCTGAGAGGTGACAGGTCTACAGGAAACACGGCTAACTGGACATTGCAGAAACATATAGTTTGAGGGAATTCATCCAACTCCATCCTCCTTTATCATGGTTGTGAATGTTACTCCTATTTGCTGCAAGAGGAGTTGCTAGGCTCTGTATGAAATTGACTCTAAATCCTTATCTCTGTTTCTCTGCTCCAATTTTCTACTTTTATATCCTTGCTGAAAAATGTCTCCATTTACTGGAAAATACCATTCATCTCTGGGTGTTCCTCCCCTAGCTTCCAAGGCTTGAAAACATGGAGAAAACTTAACCACTTATATACTCCTCAATGCCTAGTATTCCTACCATTAAAAGATACATGGCAGCAGGAAATCCAATTATCTAGTTATCCTTTCTCATCATAGGGGTTCAGGGCATGATGCTCCCTCAATCTAGAAAATCGATCTAAAATGTTTTGGCTCTCGCTTCATACTAGAGAGGTCTGATTCTTTCTTTTTCTTTTATGGTGTGCTTATAAATCTTCCTATAAAATTTGGGTTGATATTATACAAAAATCTCCATATGTATTTATTCATTTCTGAGTTTCTAAACTTTTTCGTCATATGCGAGTGTTTGTGTATCACCTACTGTTTCTGTAAAACTTCCCCAAATTTTCCATTTAATTTCTTATGCTGACTGACACTATATCAAACCACGATGAGGAAAATTTGATGTGGAAAGGGATGATCGTATATAGAATGTACTGTGTCTTGGAACTCTTGCATCTGCACACTGCAAAGTTATTTTTCTTTGGAGGGATCACTATTATGTTTGCTGCTCTCAAGTAGGGCCTAAGGGAGAATGAGAAGGATCTAAGGCAATCATCATCTTATTAGGGATGGATGGAATTGGGTTGTCCCTGAAAGGTCTTATCATCACACACTAACCTATCGTGAATTATTCATGAGCAAGGTACCAAGAGTAGACATAGCCAACCTGCACACCCAAAGAGGAAGGAAAATATGGGCACCACATATTGTTACCCTGGATAGCTTCCTTTAGGTGACCACAGAGAAATATTCCCATTTCAAAGAAGTTTCCCAGGAAGCCTGAATAATTCAGTCATACCATACCCAAGCCTCAGAGGCTTCTGCAGGTCTGAATTTCACTCTACTAACAATTGAATTTTCCAAAAATCATCGCTGTTTGGTAGTCTAATTATCCATCACCTCAACTATTGCCCTTCCTCTTCCTTATAGTTGCTGAATACTTACTTCCCTGATATATCAATATTTCCTATCCAATGCAGCTTAGTTATAGCCAGGTCTGCTGCTGCTGTTGATGTTTGTCTTTCGTTCTCTAAGACCATGACATCATGGAGGGGATGCTATGACATGCAAGTGAATTGGATTTAAGTGAGGAAGGGCTGAGCAAAGGCACCTGCCTCACTTTCCCCTCCAGAGTTATCTGGGTCTTGTAACAATATATAGATTATGATGCTTGGAGATGACCCTGGATGCAGTGGCCTTTTACTTGGCCTTTTAAAGGGAGATCTTTAACAGATCTCAGTTTGATTGAGGCAATACCCACTCAGGGATTAAGTCTAGGTAAGAAATGAGGCAGAGAATGGCTTCATTTACCTAGTCCAGGAAAAAAAAAAAAAAAAAAAAAAAAAAGGACAATCTTTTGCTACCTCACACTAGTGTTCTGACTGACCTAGCCATGGTGCTGATAATCACACCCATTGTCATCTTGCAATAATCATAAGAGCATTGGTTCATAGATCTATACCTCAAAAGGATCTCAACCAGCTGGTTGGGCCAACTGGTCCCACTTTTCTCTTTCCAGATGAGAAAACCTAGAACTTGAAAAGTTTAATCACTTTCCTAAAAGTCTCACAGATAGCAAGTGATATGAATTCAGGTCCTCTGACTCTGTGGGCAGCTAAGTGGCAGTGGATTGAATTCAGTGCTTCAAGTCAGGAAGGCTCATCTTCATGAGTTTTAATCTGGCCTCAGATATTTACTAGTTGTGTGACCCAGGCAAGTCACTTAACTCTTTTGCCTCAGTTTTCTCATCTGTAAAATGAAAAAGGAAATGGCAAATCACACCAGCATTGCCAAAAACAATAAGAACAACAAAAACAACAAGAAAACACTAAAAAATCCAAATGGGGACATGAAGTCAGATATGACTGAAAAATAGCTAACCTTTTACTCTACAGTCAAAATTTTTTAGGTTTTTTGAGAGAATGGGATAGAGAAGCAGTAAATTTTAATGTAAGGACTGAGGTCTGGGAAAGCGATTGGAGTATAGGTGATGGTTAAGGAGAAAAGTCTCAGATAGACATGAGTTACTGGGAAGGAGGATACCAGCAGAGGGTGCAGCTGAGGGGAACTAACTTTGCCTCATTCATAATTTGCCTAAAGACAATCCTGCTCAAGATGGCATACAAGTAACTTTAGATAAACGCCATAAAGCAAACCAAATATATTCTCCTGATGTCATGAGCCAGAAGTGCCAGAATTTCCTACTATAGATCGTGGGTTGCAAATCTTCCTACATAGTGCAATGACTGGAACACTAGGCTTGGAGTAAGGAAGACCTGAACTCAGATCCCATCTCAAATACTAGGAGAGTGATCTTGCTCAAATTGGTTTGGTTTCCTAATTTATTAATAAGTACATACTTAATTTTGTGAGAATCAAATAAGATAACATTTGTAAAGCAATTTGCAAAACTTAAAGCACAATAGAAATATTATTATCCTAATCTTATATTGTCAACATTAATATTAGCTATTAATGTTTAAGATTAATAATATAATTAATCATTATTTTCATTATTATTAATATATTAATATTGCAGTTATTCCCAATTCTCTGATCTGGAGAAAAGCAAAAATTATGTTACCTTACAAATCATTTGTCCAGGTCCCTGTTAGTGGCCTGGCCTTGTTATGTGGCAAAAGCAGCCATATGTTGGGCAACTTAACTCATTGGAAAGAAAGCTGACCAAGGGAGACATTTCTGTTCTCTGGATAGAATGAATACCCTATTTAGGGGAGAATCAAGATCATTACCCAAAGGAATTGCTAATGGTAACTGGAAATGGTTTCCAAGGTCCTTCTCTAAGGCTGACATTTTATGGTTCTAAAAGTTGACAAAAAATTAAGTTCCTCCAGATGTAATATAATGGAAAGAATATTGAAGACTTGGGTTTAAAATCTTAATATTACAACTTATTACTTATACAAATTGCTTCATTTATTCATGCCTCAGTTTTCTCATCTATCAAACCAAGGGATAGGATGATTTTTCCTTCTCCTTTCATCTCTACATCCAAAATCTTATGAGTCTTCTTTTTCTGCATGAGGAAGAGAAGACCTTTTCCCCTCTATCCTATTCCTCAAGACAAAAATGTGCATTTTGAGCCTTGATCAGTTTTATAATATGTCAAACATGACAGTCAAAAGTTCATCATCAGAAGATCTTGCAAGACAGCTGCACAGAGAACATAGCTTTGGGGATTAAAAGCCTAGTAGTCTCAGAGAAAAGACTTCATAGTCAGTCAAATATATATAAAGTCATCTCTGAATATATCCCCCCTCAGCCCCCAATTCAAGGGATAAACAGGATAAGTATCAATTGGAAATGTCAGGGATAACTGGGAATGCCCAAACCCTACTGGGAAAGCCCTTGTGACATTGTCTTCCAGAAGCCCTGTGTACAATTTATCTTAGAGAAAGGAAGGGGTGATTTTAAGGGCAGAGACTTGGGGCTCTCTGTTTTCAGGCTTCCTCATAGCTCTTTCAGATTCAAAAACTGGGCAACAAAGATTTTTCCTTCCTCTTGATAACTTAGATCCTGCCATTCTCTCATAAATATCACAAGGAAATCTGTAAGCCTCAGAGAGAAATACATAATATTACAGTATATATATATATATATATATGTGTGTGTGTGTGTGTGTGTGTGTGTGTGTGTGTGTGTGTGTGTGTGTGTGTGTGTGTATAATAGGGCTGGCTGTCTTGGGGCCAGGGTTTTGGGTCAGGCTGTTGGAACACCTATCTATCTACAGCCTGGCCGTTTTATAGATCCATTAAATCTACATTTTCTCTTGGGCTCTTTTCCCCACTCCACTCCACTTCGTTCCAGTCATACACGCTAAAACCCCCTTAAGCCCCGGAAATAAATCTCTCTAAACCACTGAGGCTCAGGCAGGCTTTTACTCTATCTCTCTCTGCAATTAGAACAAATTTACTGCTCAGAGAGATGGAGGACAATGTGCAAGGTACTCCTTGGATAAATATACCTCTGTGAGAAAAGTAGAGGCTCCGTGGAAATTATCTTTTGTGAATTCAACAAGCATCAAGGTCATTGGCATGACTACATACCTCTGAACATTAATTAATGGGCCTGCAGCTGGCGGTACCACTTTGGCTCTCTTCAATGCAGCCGCTGACTCCATATTTCTCCAGTTTCTGTGATGATTCTTGGAACCAATCCCATCTTTCTTTTTTTCTTCCAAGTACAAAAAGTGCTTAAGTCTATCCTGGAAAGATGCCAGTCCTTCAGAGAACTAAGAAAAGTGTTTCTTTGCTATTTTTATCTCTCTCTCTCTCTCTCTCTCTCTCTCTCTCTCTCTCCTTTTTCTTTTCTTTTTTTCTTTGTCTCCCTTATTTCTTTCTTTCTACTCTTCCCATTCTCTCTTTTCTTTCTCCTCTCTCCCTTTCTTTTTCTTTCTCTCTTCTCTCTCTCTCTTCTCATTCTTTCTTGCCTTCTCTCTCTGTCTTTCTCTCCCCCCTTTTCTCCTTTCTCTCTCTTTCTGTATTTCTTTGTCTCTGCCTCTGTTTCTGTCTGGCTGTCTCTCTCTCACACACACATACACACACACATTCTCTCTCTCTCTCTCTCTCTCTCTCTCTCTCTCTCTCTCTCTCTCTCTCTCTCTCTTTTTTTGAAGGACACTCAATTAGTTATCTCTGGAATGATTTGCAAGAAGCATTGCTTTGGACAGTGTGTACCTTTTTCCTGACCCAAAGCCAAAGGAAGAGCACCTTTAGAGCATCCTTTCAAAGGTGGAATGGGATTGAGCCAACCCACTCAACTCGGCCTCAGAAGACCTGGAGTGGGGTTCTAGCTGGACTCTGTACTGGCTAGGGCAGCTCAATTGCTTTGAAACTCAGTTTATTCAACTGTAGATATTCCAGTATCTGCCTTGCCCACCTTCCTTCCAGAGGTGTGAGGTTCCAAAGCTCCCCCCCCACCATATATGAAAGCTTTTTGTAGATGCTGAAGAATTATATCAATTCAAGGTAGAACTAGAATTTGTTTGGCCCAGATCTGTGTTTTCATCCAGAAGGGAGTTCCCCATGACCAGAAGAACTTTATCAAGGCAGGTGAGAACCTCCTTCTCAATGCAGAGTCTTAGTAGAATCCCTAGCCACCAAAAAGTCACAAATGTGCCCAAGGTCATAGAGCCAGTACATGTCACAGTGAAGACTTGAACCTGGATCTTTATGCCTCTAAGGGCAGCTGTACATCCAGCATAATAAACTGTCTCTTCACTGCCTCTCTTGAAACCTAGATCATAGAGTCAAGATCTAGCATATAAAGACAGGGAACAGAGGGTGACCTAGAATTCAGAGACAGGGAGTGGAGAGTGATCTGGAATGCAAAGACAGGAAATCTGTGGACACAGAAGACAGAATGGAGGGCAACCTAGAACACAAAGACAGGGAATGGAGGGTGACCTGGAATGTAAAGACAGGGAACTCGTGGGAATGTATGGTGACCTAAAATGCAAAGACAGGGAACCAGTAAGCCCAGAAATAAGAATACAGGGTGACCTCGAACTCAAAGACAGAACTCATGGGCCCAGACCACAGAAAGAAGGGTGACCTAGGATGCAACAAAGGTAAAGAGGGTGACCTAGAACACAAAGACAAGGGACTAAGGGTGATCTAGAATGCAAAGACAGGGAACGGAGGGTGCATTCTAGTTCACCCTCCATTCTGTCTTTTGAGACTGAGTTCTCTGTTTTTGGGTTCTAGATTACCACACATTCCCTGTGTTTGCATTCTAGATCACTCTCCATTCTGTCTTCTGGGCCCACAGGCTCCCTGTATATGTTATAGGTCACCCCACCTTTGTGTTCTAGGTCAAGCCTGAACATTATGATGGTAGGAAAAATGTCCAAAGTTGAGAAATAGTTTTCTATTACTCTTTTCAACTTGTAAAATGATATTTGGGCATGCTCAAAGACATGGGAAAGTTTCTGAAATCCAGGGAGATGGATGTAAAGGAAGCCTTGAAGGATTAAATTTTTAAAAGCTTCTTTGAAGTCTTAGAGGCAACTTTTATGGTATATTTAAAATGTTCTCAGAGAGTTTGATGTAGTAGGCAGATAAATTATTGTTGCCTTTTTCTTTCTTTTACCCATGTGTTAGTATGCTGTCTCTGTCACTCTCTGGCTCTCTGTCATTCTCTGTCTCTGTCTCTTTGTCTGTCTTTCTGTCTCTGTCTCTGTGTCTCTCTCAATCTCTCTCTCTTACTCTGTCTCTCTCTTCATTTATTTTTTTTACCTTGAACCTCAGTTTAAATCCCACCTCACAGATGCTTGCTGTGTGATGGTGGACAATTCACTTGACCACTCCAAGACTCAATTTTGTCATCTGTAAAATGGGGTTATAGTATCTATATCTCAGTTGTTTTAAGTATAGCATGAAATACATTTATAATATGATGCAAATCTTAAAGTGCTCTATAAATAGCCATTATTATTCACTATTATAGTGACTTGTATTATCTTTAATTCCCTAGTGTCTAACATAGTTCCAAGCACAGTGAAAGGATTTAGTGAAAGCTTGTTGAAAGGAATGGAATCTGTGCTTGTAGTGTAGTCTATAGGAAAATACTGAAAACAAATAACCCAGTTTGTAACTGAGCTCTGCTGGGTGGTTCAGTGGCAAGATTATTGAAATCAAAGAGGAAGAGTCAGTAAACATTTATTAAGTACCTACTATGTGCTTGATACTATGCTAAGTGATGGAGATATAAAGAAATGCATCAGAGAGACCCTGTTCTCAAACAACTCCCATTCTAATACTTGCAGTACATCTTATGGAGATCAATGAATCGTGCACCAGGCAATCCATCCCTTCACTTTGGGCTGCTATGACAATCAGTCAATAAACATTTATTAAGCACCTAGAATATGTCAGACCCTAAGCTAAGTGCTAGGAATACAAAAAAGGGAAAAAATAGTCCCTGTTCTGTCCCAGTCTCCCAGCTCTAAAAGAATAAAGGAGTTCAGAGACCGCCTTCTTCTTCTCCTCCTTTACAAATGATGAAACTGAGTCCCAGGAGTAAGTGATTTGCCCAGCCACATGTGGGTAGTAAGCATCAGAGGCATGATTTGAGCCCAAGTTTTCTGTAGGCAGAGCCAATGGTTTTTCCACTGAATTCTGCCGTCTCCAAGTTTACTGGCCAATTCTTCCCTCTTCCCCAAGTTTTCTTTAATTGAAATGAGATCAGCCTCTGTTCCTTATCTTCCTTTAGGGGGATGCTGTCAGTACAGAGAATGCCAGAAGCGGCTTTCCCAAGAAGCCTCCTTCGAGTTAAATCAACCTATTGTTTGCCCAAGGTTTCCAGGAAAAAAATGTGTCAAATGAGCAGACCTGAGACTTGGAGACCCTGTGTAGATCAACCAGGCGGGGTGGACATCCTGTCCATTTCAGGAATGCTCCTGACATAGACCCTCCGGAGATAGAAGCAGAAAGTTCACAATGAAGCCATTTGGAAAATGAAATTGTGGAATGGTTACAAAACTGGCCAGTGGCCTGTAAAAGCTGAGTGATGATAAATTGTGCTGTTATCGAAAGGGGTGGGGGAGCTGAGTCTGGAGAGGTGGGGAGGCAGGGGAGGAAGGGGGCACCTGCTTGTCCATCTGGGGATTTAATAACCTTGAAACAGAGAAAGGAGATAAAGGGGATAATCTAAATTTGCCTAGCATGTCAAGAGAGAATGAAAATCCAGTGGAGGGGATCCTCAAAAGCACCTATGATATTGGAGTTTCAAGTAAGATGGAAAATGAGCATTTAAGAAAAACTGGTGATGGTGGTGGTGGCGATATCTAGGAAGAAATTACACCGAGCTAGAATTAGACAGGGCAGGGTAGAGAGGAATGGAATTATGAAGCAGAATCCATTGTAGGGAGCAGGAGGAGCTTGTGCCAAAATATTGCTTCCATTTGTTTTATAAATAATTTTTTCTTAAAATATCACGGATAGCTTTTTTTCCTGAAATATTTGGTTTCATTTCGTGGTTTCATTTAGAGTTTGACAGAGATACTGGAGTGGTGTGCCATTTCCCTTCCCAGGGCATTTTAGGCAAACAGAATGAAGTGACATGTCCAGGATCACATAGCTAATAAATATCTGAGATCATATTTGAATTCAGAAAGATGAATTTTCCTAATTCCAGGTCCAGTGCTCTATCCATTCTGCTACCAGTTTTGTTTTTTTTTCCTGTTGTTGTTTGTTTACAATACCTTCATTTCCACCTATATATCCTTCCCTTATGCAGTGAATGGTCTCTTATAGAAGCAGGGATGTGGGGAGAAGTAGTTTAGGAAAATCAACTCATTAGCATAGTATATGCAATATTCCACACCCATAGTCTCCCACTTCTGCAAAGAGAGAAGAAATGTGCATTTTCCCCTCTTCTCTGGAACCAAGCTTGGTTGGATCATTATAATTATATGTCATTTAGTTTCATAAAAAGAATCAATTCATGCTTTTAAAAAAAGAAACATTGAAAATCAATATAAACAGTAATTCGATCACTATTTCTGTTTAAAATTTTAATTCTCAACAGACACAAAATACAAGTTTCCAGTTTTTCCCTTCTGTTCTGAATTTTTCCCCTCCTTCCCTCCACCCCCTCCCCTAGATGGCAGGCATTCCCATACATAATAAATATGTTATAGTATATCCTAGGTACAATATATATGTGCAGAACCGAATTTTGTTATTGTTGTTGTTGCAAAGGAAGGATTGTATTCGGAAGATAAAAATAATCTGGGAAGTAAAGCAAAAAAAAAATGCTCACAGTTTATACTCATTTCCCAGTGTTCCTTTTCTGGGTGTAGCTGATTCTGTTCATCATTGATCAATTGGAATTGGATTAGCTCTTCTCTATGTTGAGGATATCCACTTCCATCAGAATACATCCTCGTACAGTATCATTGTTGAAGTGTATAATGATCCCCTAGTTCTGCTCATTTCACTCAGCATCAGTTGATGTAAGTCTCTCCAAGCCTCTCTGTATTCCTCCTGCTGGTCATTTCTTACAGAACAATAATATTCCATAACATTCATATACCATAATTTACCCAACCATTCTCCAATGGATGGGCATCCGTTCATTTTCCAGTTTCTAGCCATTACAAAAAGGGCTGCCACAAACATTTTGGCACATACAGGTCCCTTTCCGCTTCTTTAGTATTTCCTTGGGATATAAGCCCAGTAGTAGTATGGCTGGGTCAAAGGGTATGCACAGTTTGATAACTTTTTTGGCATAATTCCAAATTGCTCTCCAGAATGGTTGGATTCTTTCACCACTCCACCAACAATGTATTAGTGTCCCAGTTTTCCCACATTCCCTCCAACATTCATCATTATTTGTTCCTATCATCTTAGCCAATCTGACAGGTGTGTAATGATACCTCAGAGTTGTCTTAATTTGCATTTCTCTGATCAGTAGTGATTTGGAACACTCTTTCATATGAGTGGAAATAGTTTCAATTTCATCATCTGAAAATTGTCTGTTCATATCCTTTGACCATTTATCAATTGAAGAATGGCTTGATTTCTTATAAATTAGAGTCAATTCTCTGTATATTTTGGAGGTGAGGCCTTTATCAGAACCTTTAACTGTAAATATGTTTTCTCAATTTGTCACTTCTCTTCTAATCTTGTTTGCATTAGTTTTGTTAGTACAAAAGCTTTTTAATTTGGTGTAATCGAAATTTTCTATTTTGTGATCAATAATGATCTCTAGTTCTCCTTTGGTCACAAATTCCTTCCTCCTCCACAAGTCTGAGAGGTAAATTATCCTATGTTCTTCTAATTTATTTATGATATCGTTCTTTATGCCTAAATCTTGGACCCATTTTGATCTTATCTTAGTATGTGGTGTTAAATGTGGGTCCATGCCTAGTTTCTGCCATACTAATTTCCAGTTTTCCCAGCAGTTTTTGTCAAATAATGAATTCTTATCCCAAAAGTTGGGATCTTTGGGTTTGTCAAACACTATATTGCTATTTTTATTCACTCTTTTGCCCTGTGAACCTAACCTATTCCACTGATCAACTAGTTTATTTCTTAGCCAATACCAAATGGTTTTGGTGATTGCTGCTTTATAACATAGTTCTAGATCAGGTACAGCTAGGCCACCTTCATTTGATTTTTTTTTCATTACTTACCTTGAAATTCTCAACCTTTTGTTGTTCCATATGAATTTTGTTATTTTTTCTAGGTCATTAAAATAGTTTCTCGAGAGTCTGATTGGTATGGGACTAAATAAATAGATTAGTTTAGGGAGTATTGTCGTCTTGATTATATTCGCTGGGTCTATCCAAGAGCACTGAATGTCTTTCCAATTATTTAAATCTGACTTTATTTTTGTGGCAAGTGTTTCATAATTTTGCTCATATAATTCCTGACTTTCCTTTGGTAGATATATTCCCAAATATTTTATACTATCGACTGTTATTTTGAATGGAATTTCTCTTTGTATCTCTTGCTGTTGGATTGTGTTGGTAATGTATAAAAATGCTGAGCATTTATGTGGATTTATTTTGTATCCTGCGACTTTGCTAAAGTTCTGAATTATTTCTAATAGCTTTTTAGCAGAGTCTTTGGGATTCTCTAAGTATACCATCATGTCATCTGCAAAGAGTGATAGTTTGATTTCCTCATTACCTACTCTAATTCCTTGAAACTCTTTCTTGGCTCTTATTGCCAAGGCTAGCGTTTCTAGTACAATATTGAATAGTAATGGTGATAGTGGGCAACCTTGTTTCACTCTGAACGTTTCTAAAACTTTTAGATCTTAATTATATATTTTCTCATTAACTTTGTGTATCTCAAGTTATTAGAATATTCTCTTTTGTTAAACATTTAGATTGTTTCCAGTTCTTTTTGCAATTTCATGTCAGCTACCATGAAAATCTTTGACTAGGTATTACTTTAAAAAATAATATATTTCCAATGTTGTTGTTTATCCTTCATTCCTGAAGAAGAGCATGACATCAGGGAGGAGATGCCATGACATGTGGGTGAATTATATTTAAGATATTCCCAACAATAGAAATCTTGCAATGGTCAAAGACCCATTCATTTTTGTAATTTTCACTGCAGAATACTAGATTACTCTCTAAAATGATTTTATTAAAATTTGTAATTTCATATCCTTGGTAATTGGAAGACAAGCACTTCATTAGGTTCCTTGGTGTCCTCCTCTTTTTCTCATCTCCTATCCCTCTGTTGTCATCCCTCAATATCTCATCTTACATTTAATTTTTGAAGGAAGAGGTAGCTCTTCTTCTTGCCAAGGCCTTACCAACCCCTCAACATTCAGTCTTGATCTCATCCCTTTCTATCTTCTTCAACAGATTGTTTCCATTATCCTCCTGACTTTCTATATTTTTAGATTGTTCCATTATCTACTGAATCCTTCTCAGTGATCTACAAAGAAGCTCAGTTTTTTCTCCTCCTTAAAACAAACAAAACAAAACTCACTTGATCTCACCATCCTCATTAGCTATCCTAAATCTTTCCTCTTCTCAGCCCATTAACCTTCTTGAGAAAGTCATCAACACTTGATAGAATCTTCTTCCCCTCTTCTCACATTCTTCTTCCCTTCTGCAATGTTTTGCCACATTATTCTTCAATTGGCACTACTCTCCAGAATGGTTACTAACCTTTAATTGCCAAATGGAACGGCCATTTCTCACTCCTCATTCTTTTGACTTATTTATTTTGGGATGAGGCAATTGAGGTTATGTTACACTGCTGTAAATGTCATATGTCTGAAGCCAAATTTGAAGTCCTGATTCAGGGACTGGTGTTCTATCCACTGTGCTACTCAGTTACTCCTCTTTGTTAAGGACCATGCCTAAGTGAAGGAGCAGGTCAATTCTCCGAGAGCCTCCACAGCTTCGGGTCATAAACTTGAAGGAGTTGCTGACACAGGTGTTGCTTGTGGATTGGAATGAAATAAATTGGAGGCAGAGGGAAGAGGAGAGAGGTCAGAGAATGTAACTGCCTCTCAGTCTCCTTGTATCATCGTCATCTTTTCACATGAAGAGATCCATTCTACAGGTCTGTATCATTTTTTGATCACTTTTTTCTTCTTAGATACTGTCTGTATTCTGGTTTTCATGATGTTCTTCTGGACTGGATCTCTTCTCACCAATCTGACTGCTTTTTTAGGGTCTCCTTAGATAGTTTTCCTTCCATCTTTCATCCTGCTTAGTGTGTATATCCCCCAAGGCTATGTTCTGTCCCCTTTTCTCTTTTCCCTCTATACTATCTTACTTGGTGATCTCATCAGCTTCCCATTCATTCAATTATCATCTTTGTGTTGATGATTTATATAGGCAAAGCCTTATCTCTCTCCCAAGGTCTAGGCCAGAATCACCAGCTACTGACTGGCCATTTTGAATTGAATAGTCTGCAGACATTTCAAATTTAACATGTCCAAAGAGGAACTAATTATTTTTCTCCCCCCCCCCAACTCTCTCATTGTCTGTATCTATCTATTACTATCAAAGGTACCACCATCCCACTCACCTAAATTCTCAAGCCTGATATTATACTTGAATCTTCACTCATTCTCATTCATTCCACATGTTCAGTCTGTCACAAGATTTTGTCATTTGTCTCTTCACAATGTTTGCATGTATGTGTGTATACCTATATCTATATCCACTTCTTTACATCACACCCCAGTCAAAATTCTAGTCCCAATCTTTATTATCTCTTGCTTGGACTATCATAGAGCTTTCTAATTTGTATCTCTGCCTCAAGTGTCTCCCCCATTGTGATCTATCTTCCATACAGTTGCCAAATGACTTTCTTAAATGTCACTTCTCTCTTCAATAAACTCCTGTGGCTCTCTATTATCTGCAGGATCAAATGTAAAAACTCCTTTTGTTTGGTATTTCAAGTTCTTCCCAACATGGCCACTTCCTACCTTCCTGGTCATCTTTACTCCCTTTCAATCACTCTACAATCCGACTGGCCATCTTCTGTTTCCGTGCCCTTTCATTAATTGTCCACAATGCCTAGAATACCCTTCCTCCTCATTTCTGTCTCCTGGTTTCTTTCAAAACTTGGGTCAAATCCTGTTTTCTACAGGATGACTTTTCTGTTTCCATCACTTCATTCTTCTCTGCTAGCAACTTCCCACAGAGATCATGTTCCATTTTCTGACTATACTTGCTGTATTCTGTCTTCCCTATTAGAATGTGAGCTCCTTAAGGGCAGGAACTGTACATTTGCTTTTCTTTTTATGCCCATCCTTTGCTTAATGCTTGACTTAAAGCAAATACTTAACGAGTGCATTATATTGCACTTGAGTTATATTATATTGTGTTGTGTTGTGTTATGTTCTGTTACATCACATTGCATTGTATTATATTGTATTACATTGTAATGATCTATTGTGTAACTGCATAGTACAGTAGAAAAAGCACTGGCTCTGTATTCAGTAGATCTGGGTTCAAATTCATTTCTGATATCTACCTCTGTAAAACCTTGGGCAAGTTAATTCTATTCTTTGGCTAAATCAAGCTTAGACTGCATCATCTTTGAGGTCTCTTCTAGTCTCCTACAAATCCTACAGCAGATGAGCGATGCCATTTGGAATTCAATTGCCCTTACTCAGCCAACAGTAAGAGTTGGGGATCTTCTCCTGAGAAGTATGACCCTGCAGTCTTACATCTGTCTGAAAGACCCTTTGATACCCAGTTGGGGTGGAAATGGCCAACTGATTAAAGAGAAAGCTGAAAATGGGTTGTCATTGAGACAAAAGGCCCTGAGTGGTCCTAATTTATTGGAGCACATTGACAAAAGTGGCACAGGAAAAGCAAGCAGAAATGGGTTGGGAGGAGTACTAGGGAAGATGAGATTAAAGATCCATTGGTTTATATGCAAGACAGTTGTGTTGGGGAGCATGTACCTAATGATATCTTTTTGCAGATGATTAATATCGCTTGAGTGTAGCTTCAAACGAACTGAGGTGGCAGGAAGCTATATGGATGATATAAACTAGCATTTACAGAGTGCTTTAAGATTTGGAAAATACTTTGCAAAAATCATCTAGTTTTGTTTTTTTCCATCACGACAACCTAGGGAGATAGATATTATCCTTATTTTATAGATGGGGAAACTGAGGCAGGAGGATGTTAAATGATTTGTTCAGGATTGCACAACTAGTTAATGTCTAAAGTGGTTTGAACTTGGGTCTTACTGACTCCAGATACAGGGAGTTATCCACTGTGCTACCTTGCTGCCAGAAACATGAAGATGTGAAGATAGTTAGGAGTAAAAAAAGACTTGGTAAGTGGAAAAGGATAGGAAGTTTGACTAACAAAGAAAAGCACAAAATGACAATGTGTGGAAAATTGAGAGAAATTAGTATTTTTTAAAAGTGGGGGAAAAGAACCTTAGAAGGATAATGACAGAGATTCTGATGTGGAAAGAACAGAGTGGGAGGAGTATCAATGTGATACAAAGCCAATGGGGGTGAGGATTGGGAGGGAGGGGACTGCCATTCAGAAGGGGAGCAATTCCAAATCCATATTTACTAACCACTGCCAATAGTCACATCCTGGGATTGCCATGGGCCAGGAAGTATCCACCCCTCACCCATTCCAGCCAAAGTTACTGCTCAAATAGCTGCTTGTTGAATTTAAGGGAAATGGGAAATAAACTGGAAATCATAGGATTGTAAAAGAGTAGGAAGGAATGTGAGCTCCAGAAGGGAAAAGGCTATTTCTGTGCTGGATGACTGGGGATGCAGACCAGTTGGGGGAACAGTGATGGACAAGGGGTAAAAGGTAGGCAGAGCTATTGGGTCAAAGTGAATTCAGAGCTGGACTTGGACTTAACAGAAATATCTGAGATTCTTTCTCCCCAAACCTGGCACACAGAGGTTGTTGGCTGCCAGGATCCTTCCGGTCTGCTCCTCAACTTTGGCCCAGAGATCCTTCCTGGGTTCTCAGAGCTCTGCCTCTTGGACCCATCTTTTTTCTGGTCCTTTATTCTCCTTCATTCTGCCCTCAAAAGACCAAGAGACTCTGTCATTCAATAGTAATTGAAAAGATGATCATTTGATAGATGTCAGATTTGGAAAGGACCTTGGTGGTTATTTGTTCAATCTATAGTTATAGCGGATTAAACCCAATCCTCCCTTAGACACTTATTGTGTGACTCTGGGCAGATCAGTTGATCTCTCTCAACCTAAACTTCCTAATTTGTAAAATGATGGTAGGGTGGAGGCTAAATGGCCTCTCAGATCCCTTCCAGCCCTAGATTTAGGATCTCTTGGCAACAATGTGAACAAATAGTCATCTAGACTTTGCTGGAAGACTTCTGATGAATAGGAACCCACCACTTTCTGAGTCAGCTCATTCCATTTTGGGATATCTCTGTTTTGCTGTATTTTTTTCATTTCTTATGACTCACCATTTCCTTTATTTGGAAAAAATAGAAAACACAATGTCCTGGCTGAGGGGAAAAAATAGCAAGTCCTTCTGTTCTGAAACATAGGCTTGGGACTAAGTAGCCTTGAGCTCAGGAACCTTAACATGGGTATATATTAAAGTTGGTGGAGGTGGATGATTTAAAACAAGTAGGCTTCATAGCCTTGGAACCACTGGGCTTGGGAGTCTTAGAGTCATTGGGCCTGGTGACCCTGGAGTTGAGCTTAATAACATTGGTTTTAGACTTAATAATCTTCGGGTCAGTAGGCAGGGTACATTTTGGCAAATTTAGGGCAAATAGGCTTAGAAACCTTAGGGTCACTGTCTCTTAGAGTCAGATGTGGTAATCTTGGAGCCTGGATCTGAAGCCTGATCTTTATACCAACTTTGGGAGCCCATGGGCTTGGTACTCTTGAATTTTAGATTTTAAATTTATGATTGTGGTTATTTGGTTATTTCAATGTGCCAAACTCTTCCTAACCCCATTTGGAGTTTTCTTGACAAAGATATTGAAGTAGTTTGCCATTTCCTTTTTCAGTATATTTTACAGATGAGGAAACTGAGGAAAATAGGGTTAAGTGACTTATTCAGGGTCACACATCTAGTAAGTGTCTAAGGCTAGATTTGAACTCAGATCTTCCTGACTTTAGCTCTGGTACTCTATCCATTGTACCAACTAGCACAGTAAATGAGTTTTATCATTTTGACAGTCAGGAAAGTCAATGTAGACTTGGAAGTCCCCAAAGCCTTTGGAATATGGGGGAGGAGGTATAGTGCTGGTGGGGGTGGCCTTCACAAGTCAAATGATCATAGATTTTGCCTTGGAAAGGCACCTCGGAGGTCATTTGAGTCTAATTCTATTTTACAAGTAAGGAAACTGAGGCTTGAGGAGTAAATTGCCATTAGTCCCATAGTAAGTCTCTGAGGTGAGATTTAATTTAAGTGAGTTGCTCTGGGTAATAGAACTAGTAAGTGTAAGATCTGAATGTAGTCTTCCTAACCACGGCGAGACCTGTGCCCTATTCACTATACCACACTGCCTTTCAGGTCTTTCCAGATCTAAGGCAAAAGTTCAATGAATCTAAGAACCAAAGATAGGTCATTTGAGTGTAGTCTCATTTTACAGATGAGGAAACTGAGGCTTGAGTAATTTGCTTACAGTCTCATAGTAAATCTCCGAGTTGGAAGTCAAGTCTAAGTGAGTTGCTCTGGATCACAGAACTAGTAAGTGCAAGACTTGAATGCTAGTCTTCCTAACATCAAAGCCTGTGTCCTATCTACTACACCATACTGTCTAACTGTTTTTTCTGGTCCTTTCCAGGCAATGATCCAACGAATCCAATAATCAAAGATGAGGAGTTAATACATTCACAAGGTGTCATTTTAACAACAAAAAGCCTGGGATCCAGAGAAATGATTAAAATCTTATTGAATTAAACTGGATTTTTGGTCCATAAGACTGGTCCAGGTCTTCTGTTTGCGAATCTTTCTTTCTAGCCGTTCTCTCCACACTGCCATGATGAGGGCCATTGACCATCTGGAGGCAGAGCTCTTTGCCAAGCCTCCATCAGGAAGGTCACTCTTTCCTCCCGCTAGCAAGGCTGGCTGGCTGGCTCGCCCAAGAGGGAGGGTAGCTTCTCTCCACTCAGCCATGGAGTATCATTACCCTCAGCGGCGTCAGGGAATTAGCAGACCTTTGGATGAAGCACTGGGGAAATGTTTCTCTGCCTTTGCTTCAGTGACCAAGGAGCTGGGCCAGAGGAGTCTGGCATCCCACTTGTATCTAAAAATCAGATTCAGTTTCTCCAGCTTTGCTACAAGTTCCTCTTCTGATCTCGCTTCTGCTGATCCCAGGGAACCACACGCCCATGTTTGTCTGCCAGCAAACAGGCTACTTTTGTGCAATGCAAAAACTCAGGCCTTCCATTTTGTTCAAAGGGTCCATTCCTTAACAAAAAATGTAAGTATCCATTTCTACTAGGGCAAGTTGCACAAAATGTTCTCCCCGGTGAAGTTGTGGGGGGGAGAGAACCTGGCAGTCCATCTTGTAAAGGTTGGAGAGGCGTCATGGGGAGGTAGAAAGAGTTGGATTTGGAGGACCTGAATTCAAATATAATTTTGCTATTTGTTTCCTCTTTGATGCTGGGAAAGTCATTACAACTTTTCTGGGCCTCAGTTTCCAAATTAAAAAATAAGGGTTGGACTAAATGATGTCTAAATTTCCTTCCAGCTTAAAGTCCAATCCTATGAGAGTGTGAAGGGATTTCCCACTTGGGATGGATATATTTAGCAGGTAAAGGGTATCCATCTGTTAACTTCTTTTTTTTTTTTAATTTCCAACCAAATATTTAATTCTTGCTTCTGTTCTGTGTAGGGAATGCAAATGCTATTAGAGGCTGCTAAATCTTAGTGCCTTGGGATAAAGGCTCAGTTACTCCTACTCTACTGATGAGTTTGACTACATCTGAGCTATATTTAATATTAATTTAGTTATGCATGGGATCTTAAAGATTATCTAGCGGTTCTTAACTTGAGGTCAGTGAACCCAAGGAATCTCTCAAGAAGCTTCATGGGATTCCATGAATGCATTTAATATTTTGATAGTTGTATTTCTTTTTTTCTGGGTGATTTAATAATTTCATTAATAAGGCCAGCATATTATCAATAAAAGGACCTGACCATCTCCTTTTGTCCAAAGACAATAATGGCAGTGGGCTCAGGACTTACACGGTTCTTTGGAAGAAGAATGGCAATCAGTTCTGATTAGTTAACACAATGGAAGGTGGGCAATATTGGAATGAGTGGCTGAGAGTAACATCATGTCACCCTTGGACAGAAAATCTGTCTTAATACCCAAACTCCCCCCCCCGTTTGGGACTTTGATAGCTGCATTTCAATTTCCTTTGCAATCATGTAAGTTTTATTTTGTTCATTTAATAACATTCTGAAAAAAGGTTCATAAGCTTCACCAAACTATCAGATGTTGAAAAGGTCCATTGGCACACACACACACACACACACACACACACACACACACACACACACCCCTGATCTTTACCTAACTCTTCTCCCCTGTGTTCCCTTTATTAGTTCTCAGATGAAAAAGAGAGTGGATCTTTTATTGCCTTGAATAATTAGGGAATGCTCAGATGAGGAAATAGAGGCTGAAACAAAAGGGATCCACTGTTGGTTATATGGCTAATTAACAATCCAGCCTTCCCTGAATTTTACCGCTGGCACAATCTGAGATTTGATTGGGGCTACTGGTGTCCTGTGAGGGTCAATAATGATCAAGGCAATAAAAGATCCACTGGCTTTTTCACACCATTATCACTATCTTTTCAGCTCTCCTTCCAGGAATGACACACGGCTGAGAGTAATGGGACACTGTTCTCCAGGGATTTGAATGTGAAGAGCATCAAAGGGGCAAATGGAGTGCAACGTGGTGGGTGTGAGGGGGAGGGAGATTCTGCCTCACAGTCTGTGACTTTGGCCAAATGCTTTCGCTTTTCTGGACCTTTTCCTCATTTATAAAATATGATTCTCCTTAAGAGACTCTGAGGCAGCCACGTGGCTATAATAGATATCGCCGGACCCGGAGTCAGGAAGACTCAGATTTGGTCTCAGACATTAGCTGTGTGAACCCGAGCAAGTCCCTTAACTTAGGTTTGCCTCAGTTTCCTCAGATGTAAAATGGAAATGATAATAATAGCATTACCTCCCAGACCTGTTGTGAGGATCAAATAAGATTCACACACAGTGCATGGCACATGGTAAGTGCAAATAAATGCCTTTGTATTACACAGATGTGCTGTAAATGACAACAAATAGTGGAAAGAGATGTCCTTGAGGGAATAGATTGTTTCCTTTCTCCCTTGTATAACCAGCTTATTGCACATAGTAGGTCCTTAATCATCAACTACAATTTGAATTGAGCATTAATTTCAATAGGCAGAATGGGATAACAGAAGTAACAATACATTGTTCATGTATTGTTTCTTCTCCATACTAGTGAGTTGTTTTCAATCATGTCCAATCCTTGGGGCCTCATTTGGTGTTTCCTAGGCAAAGATACTGGACTGTCTTGCCATTTTCTTCTCCAATTCATTTTACAGATGAGGAAACTGATATAAATGACTTGCCCAGGGTCACACAGCTAGGAAGTGTCTGAGGCCAGATTCGAACTCATGTTCAACTTATCTGACTTATAGGAAAGTTGTGTAACTCTCATTTCCCCTGGGTAGCTCACCAAGACCATGTTATGGAAAAATTGTCAGTCTGCCTTGTTGAAGGATTGTTTCCATACTAGGAGTGCTTAAAAAAAAAGTTTTTCCCTCTAAAAAGAAAAAATATAATTTATTTTCACTTATTTCCTATTCCCTATTTAAAAAAATAATTCAATCATTAAAAATTCAAAAATTGTTTTTTAGTTATATACTTTGATTAAACAACATTTATGACATGGGACTTGGTGGAAGATATATTATAAAGGGATAAATTGAGAAGAGAAATACTTAAGAAAGAAAAAGTGAGAGAGGGTTAAGAGATGGAGGAGGGGAAGTTAATTCTAAGGAACTGACCACTGTTTCCAGCTCTGGAACTGCTCTAATTTTTAAAGCTCTAGAGGCTTCACTTAGGCCAGGATGACCCTAGTAGGCCTCCACCCTGGAAATAATCTTAGAGACTTAATTGAGGTCTAGAAAAAATTCCCCACCCAGGTACAACCCATATAAAAACTTATAAAAACAAAGCAGTCTTTGGAAATTTATTGTTCTCCAAAGCATTAGTGGCCTAAGTTGGCTAACAGTCACATATATGTAATAGTGCTGGAAAGAGTGTTTTCAGTCTCTCTCGATTTTTGCCGCAATCCCATTTGACGCTTTGTTCCAGGCAGATTTATGCAACATTTGAACAGACTTGCATTCCATATGTTTCAATTTACACATTCCTTCTAGGGTCAAGGAGGGGAATGCCATGCATGCTAATAACTGGATTTTCTATATGACCTTAAATGTCACAATACTTCTATTTGCAGTTCTTGTGGGCTTTCGACCTTGCTTCTCAGATGATTTTTTTTCAAAGTCATAAAATATAAATGACAATCAGATCTTGCTAGTCTGGGCTATCATGAGATCACAAATCTAGAAAGAGTATCTAAATAGTGCCTTGTTCAATTTCCCACCTCGAAGTTGAGATCAGAAGACCACCTCAACCAGACTTCAGGATCTCCAGAGCATGAATTAAATTTTTCTGTAAAATGACAGGGTGGTATTTGGCCTGGATCATCTCTAAGATCCAATCCATTTTATGATTTATTGAGATCTCTTGGTAGAGGTTTCCTAAATTGAGGGCAGAATTACGTCTCAAAACAGTGGAAAAAACCACAAATGAAATCTCAACTTTTTATAAAAAAAAAATCTTTGTGTTAATTTTTTAAAGATCACCTCCATTTCCGACTCCCTTCTCTCCCACCCAGTGAACAATAATTTAAAAAGAGAAAAACAAGCAAATCAGCAAACCAACTAAAATCTCTGGGCTTTTCAAAGAAGCAGAGTGATTTAGTGGGACAAGTGTTGGGCTTCAAGTCGGGAGAGACCTGGACCGGTGCCAGAGTTTTGAATTCACGCCATTTGAGAATTGGATGGAGGAAATCAAAATGTTTAGCCTGCAGAAGAGAAGACTCAGGGGGATGATAAGAGCTATATTCCTGTATTTCAAGGAAAGATGGGATTAGATTTGTTCTATTTGGCCCCAGAGGGCAGAAGTGGGATCAATGGGTGGAAACTGGAAAGATGAAAATGGAGATTTGATGGAAGGAAAGCCTTCCTAACAATAGTACTGTCCTAAAGTGATAGGACCACCTAGGAAGGCAGTGGTTTTCCCCCTCATTTTCTTTCTTTGAGAAAGCACTGGATGACCACTTGATGGGAAAGTTTCAGAGTGTGATCTTTTTTCAAGTGTGATCCACTTTTGATGCTCTTTTGCCCAAGAAATTCCTACGTGATCCTATGTCACGTAGGTATGCAACTAAAACATTTACCGATAATAAATTATAATTTTGTGACCCCCCCCCCACATTCAGTTATCTGACTCCAAATGTGGTTGTGAGCCCACAGTTTAAGAAGCTTTGGATTACATGGCCACCAAGTTTCAAGATTCTCATCCTGAGTTCAGCTCTTATCTTTGACATTTTCTGTGACAATGTCAAGTAAACACTGTGTGCCTCAGTTTTCTCAGCTGTAAAATGGACATGATAATGCCTATAGCACCTTCTTTCCAATAATAAGGTTACTGATGGGAAGAGACGTCAGGCAAGATAATGGGTATGTCCCCTAGTTGTTATTTGAGTGCTGGTTAGATGAGACTTCACTGGTGAAGAGAATGATTACTCAACATTATATGTAGATGTATGGGACTATCTGCCATCTAGGGGAGGGAGTGGAGGGAAGGAGGGGAAAAGTTGGAACAGAAATTTTTGCTAGGGTCAATGTTGAAAAATTACCCATGCATATGTTTTGTCAATAAACTATAATTTAAAAAAACCCCACTATATGTAGAATTGGAGCCACAGGTTGTTTCTTTCTTTGAAAAAGTATGTGGTTTCAGACCCTCTTTGGGGGAAAGTGTGAAGAGAAAGGGTTTGGAAATGACAGACGTGTAAAGGATCTGCCTCCTCAACAAGTTTCTGGTTTCCAGTTTTCCTTCCAAGAGACCGTGGGCAATTTCCCCTTGGATGACTCTTGTGGATTTAGCAAATCTCTCTCCAGCATCTGAGTTCATTCATTTCACTCATATGCATTACCAGTTTGGGGACTCATGTGGCCAATATTCCCTGCTACTGGGTTTCTCTGCTGGGAAGTCTAGGTGATGAGCTCCTCCCTAAAACTGCATTTTAAAAGAAGTCAATGGCTCTTTTCAACAATGTGGTGATTCAGACCAATTTCATTAGATATGTGATGGAGAGAGCCATCTGCATCCCAAAAGAGGGGACTAAATGTGAATCACTACATGATATTTTCATCTTTTTTGTAGTTTATTTTCTTTTTTCCCTTTCTGATCTGACTTTTCTTGGGCAGCATGATAAATGTGGAAATATGTATAGAAGTATTGTATATGTTTAACATGTATTGGATTACTTCTGTCTAAGAGAGAAGGTGGAGGAAGGAAGGGAGAACAAATTTAGAACATGAGGTTTTGCAAGGGTAAATGTTGAAAATTATCTTTGCATGTATTTTGGGGAAAAAAAACTATCAAAATTAAATAAGAATGAGTTCCATTGAGTACAGGGAAATTTTTTGCCTTTCTTTGTCTCCCTAGTGCTTACCACAGTTCCGGGCAAATGTTTTGTTGATTCAAAAATAAATAAGCAAAAAAGAGTCAAATCAGCCACCTCTTTATTTCCCATCAGGCAATACGATTTCAGATTTTTTTTTTCATGTCCTAGCATGAGGTACTTTGCTCCTCTCCCCTCCCTTTAAAGTTTCCTTTTGTGTATTGCCTTTTCCCATTTGATTGTAAGCCTCTTGAGGACAAGGATGTCTTTATTCTCTTACTTGTAACTTTGGGATGTAGTCCAGTCTCTAGTACATAGTAAGCACTTAATAAATGTTTCCTGACTGGTATAATATTATTTGTATACCTTCCTAATTTTGGCTTTTTGCTTACATAAATAGACTTATTCATTATTTGTATTGGTCTTTTATGTGGTTAGCATTTGCTGGGGAGGCCATACCTTTGAATGTAAACAGGGTACCCATTCTTCTTTAAGGGGAAGTGATCAGAGAAGCAGTTGAAATCCAAAGGCAGCTAGGTGGTGCAGTGGATAGAGCACAAGAAATGGAGTCAAGATGACCCGAGTTCAAATATGACCCCAGACACTTACTAGCTTGTAATCCTGAGCAGATAGATGTACTTATAGCCTTGTGTTTTTCTTTTAAAAGAGCAGAGCAGCCAGCTTTGTGACCCCTATCTTTGACTCCTCTCCAGACAGGAATCAAAAAACTTTTTTGGAAAGAGATGGGTAAGATTTCAGAGGAATTTGTACATATCTCCACGAGAATAGCATTTTAAGATAACCCAAAGGCACATAAACATCGCCTCCATGGTCACCACTCAAACCTTATGTTTAGAAAGTGTTTTGCAAGCCTTAAATTGGCATCCAAGTGATGGGCTCTGAAAGCCCTACAAAACAACACTTCTCTGCTAGTATTTACTTCATAACCCACGCAGCTTCTAGGCATATGAGCAGCCCATTTGTCACCCTGGTGAAAGCCTCCATGGGCTGGTACCACCTCTTGCCAAGGCAGGCTGGCCAAGATTTTTCTTCCTTCTCCTTAATCTACTTTTTGACCAGCACAGTCTGTCTACCTCTCTCTTAGTAACATTTGTCAAAACTCGATTGTTTTTTCTCTTCCCCATGGCTGCTCTTTTTCCATTTGTTAACCAAAAGTCAGAGTGGTCTTGTGTGGACCTCTATAGGGTTTATTGACTCTGGAGAGCTGAACTTGTAGCCAAGAGCGTCTCTCGGCGCCCTCGCTCAGGGCACAATACACCTTGGGAACTGGAGTTCGCCAACCTGTTTCAGTGCCAGCAGGAGAGCGACACTCACAAAGGAGTTGCCTTCATTAATCCCATAGCCATTGACAGTTCTGTGCTAGGGACCTCGCCCTTGAAAGGGGATCCCTAGAATATTGCAATCTCTCCTCCTTGTAATGTAGCCCTGGAGATGGAGCAAAGTAACAAATTGGCTAAGCCACAGGGAAAGAACAGGATGTATTGTTTTTCTGAGAGTCTGCTTTTTAATGTATCTGGCATACAAAATATATCTGACATTGTCAGTGAAGTGATACATATCCTCCAAGTCTACCTCAGTGCCTTCAATAAATTCACATCAACAATTAGATAATGGTCAAGGCATGGAGGCAAAAGCACTCAGATTAGAAAACCTGGGTTCAAATCCTCCTTCTCACATTTACTATACGTATTATCTTGATTAAGTCATTTATTTGCCTTTAGTTTCCTTAGGTTGGAACTAAATGGCCTCAGAGTTCCCTTCTAGCACTTTTAAGTTTGTACATAGAGAAATACATAGTATTTTTTGTGGGGCAGAGAGTAGTTGCATCCCAGCACAGGGAGGGAAAGTATTATAAAATAAGTCTGGAATGGAAGGGTGGTGCCAGATTAAACCCTGAATTTTAGACTTTTAACATTATCCTCCAGCAATAGGGAGCCACCTAGGATTCTGGAGCAGAGGAGTGACACAGGTCTAAAGTGGTTTGTGAATGTGTTATTAATGAGAACTGGACGTATTCTGGATCCCCTTCAGGGAGATACCTACCTAGAGGTCCAATAATATTGAGTCATCATCTCATTATTGTAATAACTATAGAACCGCAGAATGTGAGAACTGCAAGGGACCTTAGACCATAGAATGTTATAGTTGTTAAGGGAACTTAGAACATAGAGAGTTAAAATGAAAGAAGCCTTAGAATGTAGAATGTGGAATATTGGCCTAGGAAAAGACTTTAGAATATAAAACATAGAGCACTTATATGATATTGCGTCTTTCTTACAATGAGAGGTAATTCCTGTTTCTTTACTTACAATGAGGAAAATGGAAGAAATTTTGTTTTTTCTTGAAAAAAGATTCATCAGACAATGATTAAATAAGATTATCCCCTACAGAAGGAAAGATTGATAATTCACATGGAATGAGAGAGAGACTTAGTTAGGATTGTTCTTGCTCTGATACATTTTCTCTTTATAATCAATCTAAGATTGGCCCAATAGGCAAATCTTGATTACATACAAGGTGAAGAAGACCTGGATCTGGACTCATCTAATTGCATATTTATTGTGCAGACAATAGACATAGTGTAGTATACTACTTTGAAGTTAGGAAATAGAATCAAATCTTTATATATATATGTGTGTGTGTGTGTGTATATGTATATGTATATATATGTATATGTGTGTATATGTGCATATGTGCATATGTGTGTATGTATGCATATACACACACATATATATTAACATTTATATGATGTATCTTTTTTATGATGAGAGGCAATTCCTATTTCTTTACTTACAATGGGGAAAATGGGAGAAATTGTCTTTTTCTTGAAAAAAGATTTATGAATATATATGCATATATGTATGTATATATTGCATTGAAAAATGTAGAGAAGACAAAATCTTGCTCTGTGTGTGTGTGTGTGTGTGTGTGTGGTTCTTTTAAATTAGCATTTTAAAACAAGATGCAGCCTCAAAGATTATCCTTTAACAAGACATCTTATGTTACAATAATGAGAGATCTCTTGATAAATGTGCATTAGCCATTTTTTCAGTCGTATTTGACTCTTCATAATTCTACTTGAGGATTTCTTGGCAAAGATACTGGAATAATTTACCATTTCCTTTTCCAGCTTATTTTACAGATGAAGAAACTGAGGCAGATAGAATTAAATGGCTTGTCCAAGTAAATGTCTGAAATCAGATTTGAACTCAGGTGTCTTTCTGATTCTAGATTAACACTCTATTCTCTACACTACTTTGCTGCCCTTCTCAATAAATACAATTATACAGCAAGTTAACCAAATGATCTTCTGACCATCACTATTAATCAAGGTGCAAATAGAGTGATTCAAGTCCATCAGAAGTATTCACTGTCCTCAGAGAGATGATGAGGATATCCTCAACTGACTTGATCCCATGACTGCACAACTCATGTATCAGAGGTAAGACTTCAACTTAGACATACTTGTCTTCAAGGAGAATTTCCTCCCCATTGGGCCATACCATTCCATCACCAAACATTTATTAAGTGCTTAAAATGCATCAGGCACTGTACTGGGCCCCGGGACACAGAAAAAAAAATGAAGCTGTCCCTTCTCAGGGGTCTTGCCTTCTCTCATCACATTAACTACACAAACCCGAAAATCTAATTTTTATAATCCTGAAAAAAGAAGTCATTGACTAAAGAAAGGAGATTCTGAGCCTGGCCCCACAAAGTTTAGCTTGCTCAAAGAGGGATGCTTCCTTTATTAGGTCTGCACAGGCAGTAGAGATAGGCTGCTGGCAGCTGCTTGGGAGTTTTGTTCACAATCATTAGTGTTATCATTATGATGATCTTTGTCAGAGATAAAAGAAAGCAATGACCAACAAACCTTTCAGAGTCTAGCTCTGGATTTTCCACGGACTTATAAATATCAAATTGATGACACATAGTTGTTTTCCTGGAGCGGTCGAGCAGGCAAAAACATTTCAGCTCTTCTGACTTTGATTTTTTTTTTTTTTTCTGAATGAGACATTTCACCTCTATCTCCTAGCAGTCAGTCACTGAAGGAAAGACTCAGGTCAACTTCCAGGGTGCTTCCTTTTTAACTTTGTTCTGGATAGCTATTGCTTTATCCTAAATAGAACATCTTCCTTTGACAGATATGGTGAACACAGAGAAGCACAAAAAAGAGTTATATGAATTGATGCAAAGTGAAGTAAGCAGACAAGAAAACAACATAAATCATGAATGTGACAATGTTGTCAAGTAGAGATACAACATAAATGAACAACAATGTAACAATAGAAAACAAAGCAAATAGAAAGAACTGCATCATTAAACAATTAAAAATAAATGTGTAAGGCAAATAAGGCAAAGTACAAGCTTTGCCTCAAAAAAGAAAGAGGGCGACTTTCCCCTTTTCCACTTTACCTATTTGCGTTGTCAGATTTTTTTTCATATATTGAATTTTTTTCCTTTTTTCTTTTTCAATTTGTTATTTCATAAGATGCCTCTATAAAGGGAGAGGGAAAGGGAAGGATACAAAGGAAAATGTAGGTGATGTAAAAACAAAAGCTATTAATAACATTTTCTGAAAAAAAAAAAAAAGACTTTTTCTTTTGCACAAAATTAAACTATTCTCTCTTCTCATTTCCACCCCCTTCATCTCTATTACTAAGGGGGTGGAGTGAAATGAGAAGAGATGGTGTCAAAAACCTTTTTTTCTAATTGTAAATTTCTGTGATTTATTGGTTCTATGCCTGGATCAGCTTAGCCAAGGAAGAAACCCTTGACCCAGGAAATATATCACTTAGTTGGAGCAGAGACTAACATGTATTCCTCTGTGGTGTGTGTGTTTATGTGTGTACACATGTGTGTGTATATATATATATATATATATATATATATATATATATATATATATACATATATATGTGTATATGCATACACACAAATTTATATATCCATGTATATTTATATATGTATATATGATATGTATTACATATACATATGTGTGTTTATGTATATGTATGTGTGTGTGTGTGGGGTAAAATCCTGCATGAGAAAACTCTTTTCTACTAATGTAGTTCAGTATCTTCTCTGATACTTATAATCTTAAAGAATCACTTAGGGTAGTGGTTCTCAAAGTATGATCTGGAGAGTCCTGGGGTCTCTGATACTCTTTCAGAGTATCTACAAATTCAAAATTGGTTTTATTTCTAATATGGTAAATATCTATAAATATAACCCACATAAACCAAAACTCTTTGGCTTGAACTTCAGGAATTTTTAATAACATAAAGGGACACTGAGAACAAAATTTGAGAACCACAGATCTAGAGCAATAAGAAATTAAATGATTTATTCAAAGCTACCCCAGCCAGTTTTTTTTTTTCAGAAATGAAGATCTGTGCCCCTAGGGGCAGCTAAATGGTACAGTGGATAGAATGCTGGTCCTGAAGTAAGGAGTACCTGAATTCAAGTCCGGCCTCAGATGTGTAACACTTCCTATCTGTGTGACCCTGGGCAAGTCACTTAACCCCAATTGTCTCCGCAAAAAAAAAAAAAATCTGAGCCCTGATATTCCTGGTTTTGAGGTCAACTCTAACTAGTACATCATACTGCCTCTTATTTGTGAATTCATAGCATTTATATATAGAAATATGTATATCTTTTTATCATCTTCATTGTGTAATCACTCTCCCCTAAATTCCTCACTCTCCCCACAAAATCCCTTTCCTGTAAGAAAGGAAAATTAAGCAAGGTAAAGTACTTTTTTGGTCTGGATTGACAAAGTATGCTCGACTAATCTCAAACCCAGAGGCAGGAGATATATTCCACCATGAGATTTCAGAGGAAGTGACATTTGGTCAATGCCTCATTCAAGATTCCAATGCCTTTAACTGCTGTTTTCCTTTTCCAAAGTGTGCATTTTCCAATGCATTCTAAATACTTAATATGTCGCTAAAGAAGTTACATCATTTTTTTTGATGTTTCCTTGTTTTTGAGCCCCTGCTTTTCATTTGGTTTTAAATGAACAAAAATTCAGTTTGACATCAAAAAGGATGTCAGCTGTTTTGTCTTTTTTTTCTTTTCCAGACCCTTCTACATCCTTGGTTACTGTTGTTTAATAATCATGGGGTCACTCAAAGTGCTTTTGTTCTAGGGACCTTTCAAGGCAAGCCAAGGCAGCCGTTTAGAGAACTTCTCTTGTTTGTAGACAAAAATACATTAAAACAACCAAGGGAGCTATTACTCTTCTGGATAATTATTTTTAATGTCTTGTTGGACATGTATGAAATGCCTTTCAGGCCCTTGGGAGACAAATTAGAAGAAATGCTTTGTTTTGTTTGAAATCTTGGAACTTGGTCTTTGTTACATTTCTGTTCGGTTTGGGTGTTGTGTAACACTCCCTCCCAAAGATGCTGCCACATTTTGGCTGATTCAAGGGATACAGGCAGGGACAGGAGATAAGCAATGCTTTTGTGGATCTTCCTTTGGACCAGTTGCCTTTATCCCAATATAATCCTACCTATCTTCTATCTTTGGTTTGGAGTTGACCTTTTGCCCCACTCAGGTAAAATGGTTCAGATGCTTTTCCCAGCAGGCACCTGGCTCTTCTCTCTTGGACTCATTTTTCTCCCAGCCTTTCTCTTTAGCACCACAGAGATCTGGGTAGGGAGCAGAGAGAGAGTTGAGTCACCAATCTAATCTATCTAATAAGCATTTATTAATGAACAAGGTAGAGAAGCAGTGTGGTGTAGTGGAGAGAGAGTTGATTTTGGACTCGGCAAGATTGGGATCCAAGTATCCCTCTGATACATAAGTGCTCTGAGACCTCTTAAACTCTCAGCACCATAAGTAACTCTTTAAGTTGAAGACAAATCATAGATTGATGTTGGTAGAAGGAGGTTCCACACAAGAACTTCCCTATACTTTCAAAACCACATACCCTCTACCAGTTTGAAAAGCACTAAAATACAAAGATAAAACCCACCATAAAAGTCCCATTCATCTTTGGTGGAAAGAGCAATGGAGTCAAGTTTGACTCATGTCCCATCTACTCCCTATCTTTGTGACCCTAGAGACATCCCTTTGTCTCTTTAGGTTGCAGTTTCCTCATCTTTAAAAGCAGAGGGTTGTTTTATATGAGCGAGAAAGTCCCTCCTAGCTCAAATTTCTATGGTCGTTGTTCATTTTCTGGTTGTTAAAAATTAATAGTTTTCAAAATTATCTTCCCCCCCATCATGTCCTCCATGAAGCACGTAGGTGATTACTTAATTTTTAGAACTCTGAGAGTGATGTTGCAGAAAGAGTGTTGGGGGTCAGAAGCCAGGTTTAAATTCCGCTTTTAACAATTACTTGATGTGAGATTGGGGCAAGTCAACAACTTCTTAGAATCTGAGTTCCCTTATCTGCAAAATGGGGATAATAATACTAATGTCCTTTCCCTCCCTCGTGATGGGCGAAGAAATGGCAATTATAAGCAAAAAAAAATGGCTAAAATGTCCATATTCAAAGGTCTAGAGATATCACTGCTAGATATATACTCCCAAAAAGCCAGTGATAATGAAGAAAAACTCCATATACGCAAAAATATAGGGCATTCTAAACTCTCACTGGGGTTTAAGCTTTATATTTATAGCAAAACTTTTTGTTGTAGCAAAAAAAAAAAAAACAAAAAACAAAACAAAACAAAAAACAAAAAAACAAAAAAAAAACCCACAAATCACTGAAAACAAAATAAATACCAGTCAATTGGGGAGGTGACTAAACCAACTGTAGTACATGAACATAAGGGAATACTTCTGTGTGGTAAGAAATTTTGTATATGATAAACACAGAGGTATGCAAAGATTTACATGGACTGATGAAAGATGAAGTAGGAAGAGATAAGAAAACAATAGACACGACTATAATAATGTAAATGGAAAGAGTTATAACCATAAAATAATTGGAAAGAATGTTACAAAATTATTAAAAACAAATCACTTCCCAGTCAAAGCAACAAGCATTTATTAAACACCTATCATATACCAGCATTGTGCTCTTCTCTGAGAGTACAATGGAAGGCAAAGAAGTCCCCATTTTGAAGTGTTTTATAGTTTAATGGGGAGACGGAATGAAAACAGCTATGTACAAAGAAGATATAGACGGGGTCAAATCGGAGATAATCACAGAGGGATGGCACTAGGGAAGGCTGAGAAAGCTTCTTGCAGAAGGTGAAACTTGAGCTGAAATTTCAAAGATACCAAGGAATCTAAGGAATCTAGAAAGTGGAGATTAGGAAAGAGTTTGACGCTTGGAGGAGAGCCAATGGAAATGCCCAAGTCAAGAGATGGAAAATCTTGTTCAAGGAAGATCAGGGAGATCCCATGTCTCTAGATTGAAAAGTGGAGGGGAATAAGGTATAGGAAGACTGGAAAGGTAGAAAGAAGTCAGATCATAAAAGGTTTGAACACCAAACAGAGGGTTTGATATTTGGTTCCGGAGGTGATGGAGAGCCATTGGAGTTTATTGAATAATAGTAGAGTGACACAGTCATGTGCTTTAGAAAAATTGAGGCTGGACTAGAGTGGGAAGACACTTGGGCAGGGAAGACCATTCAGCAGGTTATTGCAATAGTTTAGGAATGAGATCTAAACATGGGTGATAGCAATGTTAGGAGGTGCAGATGAAAGATGTTACAAAGGTATAAATGGCAGGGCTTGGCAACTGATTGGATATGGAGGGAATAAGAGTGAATTGGTTGGGAGCCCCAATGACTGGGAGAATGGTAGTGCCCCCCCAACTGTTATAGGGAAGTTGTTTCGGCGTCCAGTCTTAACAAAGAAAAATGAGAAAATATTTTCTCTCGTTCCCTTGTAGTCAATCAGTTATTGTAGTCAATAAATATTTATTAATAATTTATATTTATTATATTATATATTTATATATATGCATATATATATATTAAGCACCTCCCATATACTACTACTACTATACCAAGTGTTGGGAATATAAAGAAAGATGAAATATAACCCCTGCTTTCAAGAATCTCACAGTCTAATATATGTGCCAAAATGTTTGTGGCAGCTCTTTTTGTTGTAGCTAGAAACTGGAAGATGAATGGATGTCCATCAGTTGGAGAATGGTTGGGTAAATTATGGTATATGAAGGTTATGGAATATTATTGCTCTGTAAGAAATGACCAGCAGGAGGAATACAGAGAGGCCTGGAGAGACTTAAATCAACTGATGCTGAGTGAAATGAGCAGAACCAGAAGATCACTGTACACTTCAACAACAATACTGTATGAGGATGTATTCTGATGGAAGTGGATATCTTCAACATAAAGAAAAACCAACTCACTTCCAGTTGATCAATGATGGACAGAGGTAGCTACACCCAGAGAAGAAACACTGGGAAGTGAATGTAAATTGTTAGCACTAATATCTGTCTGCCCAGGTTACATGTACCTTCGGATTCTAATGTTTATTGTGCAACAAGAAAATGATATTCACACACATGTATTGTATCTAGACTATATTGTAACACATGTAAAATGTATGGGATTGCCTGTCATCGGGGGGAGGGAATAGAGGGAGGGGGGGATAATTTGGAAAAATGAATACAAGGGATATTATAAAAATATATATATATAATAAAAAATTATTAAGTAAAAAAAAAAAGAATCTCACAGTCTAATGGGGAAGATAACCAATGTACAAAGATCTATGTACAAAAAAACTGTATACAAGGTAAATGGGAATTAATCAGGGAATTCATTTCAGGGGATCAGAAAAGGCTTCTTGAAGAAGGTAGGACTGTAGCTGGGGCTTGAGGAAATTAGGAAAGTCAGGAGGCAGAGATAAGAAGGGGAGAATTTCAGGCATAGGGGACAGCCAGAGAAAATGCCTGCAGTCTGGAAATATGGAGTATTTGCTGTACATTTATGGAGTATTTGCTCTGACATTTATTAACTGTGTGGCCTTGGATAAGTCCCTTTACCCTGTTTGCCTCAGTTTCCTCATCTTTAAGAAAAAAGCTGGAGAAGCAAATAAATCACTCCAGCAACTTTGTCAAGAAAACCCCAAAAGGGGTCACAAAGAATCAGACAGTCCTGAAAAGACTCAACAAAACAAAGTTGTTACTAAGAAGGTCAAGTTAAATTTGGAAAATTCAGGAGAGCAGAATAAATACACTTAGTAAAAAAAATCTCTTCTCTCACAAGAATTATTTAAAGAATCTCAATTTTGTTTGAGAAGCTAGGCTTTGTTGATACTATTTCTTGAAAACTACCATGTTGTTAATGACTACAATAAATTTTTCTTTTAAATTTTTATAATTAAAAATTCAATTAATCATCTTTTTTTTCTCTTTACCACATCCACATTTATTTCTATTGGAAAAAGAAAATCAGGGCAATTAATGGTGAAGTTGATAGAATTTTGGCCCTGTAGTCAGGAGGAGCAAATCTAGCCTCAGACACTTAACACTTATTTCCTGTGTGAACCTGGGCAAGTCATTTAACCTCAAGTGCCTTACTAAGAAAGAAAAAAAGAAAAAGAAAACCTTCATAACAGATAAATATAGTTAGGTAAAACTATAACCTATTCCCATATTAGCCATATCCAAAAATGTGTGTCTTGTTATGCTATTTGATTTAAAGAAGATTTGATTAAAGAAGATGCTTTATCATTGGTCCTCTGGAATCAGAGGACCACAATAATACAAAGACAAACAACTGTGGAAGGGTTTAGAACTTTGAAGCTGCTTGTTATCCATAGTCATCTTGGAGCCTGTGAAACATGCCTCTGGCTTCTTAGCAGAGAGGTGGTGGTCCACAGGGACAGAAAGAGGCATACATTTTCACATGTGATTAATTTGTTGGTTTGCTTAACTTATTGATTATTATTGTTCTGTAAGAAATGATCAGCAGGATGATTTCAGAGAAGATTGGAGAGACTTACATGAACTGATGCTAAGTGAAATAAGGAAAACAGGAGATCATTGTACACGGCAACAACAAGATTATATGATGATCAATTCTGATGGACGTGGCTCTCTTCAACAGTGAGGTGATTCAGACCATTTTCAATGATTTTGTGTTGAAGAGAGCCAACAACACCCAGAGAGAGGACCATGGGAACTGTGTGGTTCACAACATGGCATTTTCACTCTTTTTGTTATTGTTTGCTCACATTTTATTTTCTTTCTCATTTTTTCTGACCTGATTTGATTTTTCTTGTGCAGCAAAATAATTGTATAAATTTGTATGCATATGTTGGATTTAACATATATTTCTACCACATTTAACATATATTGGACTACTTGCCATCTAAGGGAAGGGATGGGAGAAAGGGGGGGAATTGGAACTCAAGGTTTTGTAAGGGTTAATGTCACAGAATTATCCATGTATATGTTTTGAAAAATAAAAAGCTTTAATTAAAAAAAAGTTATTGATTCAGTAAAAACAAAGATTCTATTGGGAGCAGGCAATTATTAAGTAGTATACAATATAATAAAAAAGAGAATGGTGTTTTGTTTGTTTTTAGTAAAGTTGTTTGATTCCAAATGATTCTTCTTTTGGCATCTTCGTGAGGAACTTATTGGATAGGATTCCTCTAGATCTAAGCCCTGAATAAGAAAGTCATTCTTTAAGATGGTGATCTGATAACCAATTCCTCAGGGGGTACTGAGTACCCTCTTCCTGAGTCCTCAGAGATTGAGGTAATTAGATCTGTGTTTAGAGAATCCCTTGTCTTTAAGGGAACATAACACAATTGACGGAACAGATGTTCCTGCTTATCCAATAATAATACATTGTGTTCATTTGGAACATGGCTAAACTGTTCATGCTGACTTAGATGTCCAACTGCAAAATCTGGGATTCAGATCCTGGGGATTTATCACACCCACTGGAGCACATTGGCTTTAGAAGTCTCTGAATGGATGAGCCATCTCCGTTAATGTAGGTTCTGTCCTCTCCAATAGATAACAACTTGTTTCTCTAGCCTACATTTTCTGTAACTTCTGTCATAACACAATTTGGGGGAAAAAAAACCCATAACGTGTGAGAACACTTCAAGCTGGGAAAGGCTCAGAGGGGATGTTGCAATAAATATGTCAGGTATCCGGAATAGCTGGTGATATTTATTTGGTCCTTGAGCAGAAATTATTGGACTGTGAGAAAACTTGAGTCATTTCTCAAGATCTCAGATTTCCTGGTAGTGCATATATGTTGGCAGGCAGCTAAAGTTCATGCTAATTTGTTTATAAATCATCAAAAAAGGAGGATCCAATAATCTTTCCAATTGGATGTGCTAATGAGAAAGCCGAATTGGATGACAGAAGTACCTTTCATTTCCTTTAAGAAATATCTTGGCATGATGAGTCAGTCAATAAACATTTATTAAATGCTCACCATGTGCCTAACACTGTGCTAAGTACTAGGGATGGCACTGGAAATGCAAAGAAAAGCAAAAGATAGTTGTTTTTCCCAAAGAGCTAAGTCTGCTGGGAAAACATGCAAACAACTAGGAACAGACAAGCTTTATAAAGTATAAATTGGGATTAATCAACAGAAGGAAGGTGTTAGCATTAAGGGGGCATAGGAAAAAGCTTCTTAAAGTATGTGAGGTTTTATTCAGGTCTTGGAAGGAACCAAGAGAAGTCAGGAAGTGGAGAAAACAAGAAAGAGAATTCCAGGCTTGGAAATCATTTAACCCTGATTACCTCTCCCCCCCCAAAAAAAAAACACTTTAAAAAAAAGAAAATTCACAGGAAGTGGAGGAGTGAGAGAATTCTAGATCTGGGAGACAATAGATGAGAATGCATAAGACAGATAGCTAGATGGCATAGTGGAGCCTGGGTAAATCACTTAACCCTGATTACCTCCTTTCCCCATTTCCCCCCAGGAAAAAAATACTGAAAAAAAGAAAATGCATAGGAAGTGGAGCTTCTTTTGAAAGGATGAACCTTCAGCTAATGACATATATGAGTGCAGCTCAGGGGCTAGTGGAGTATATACCTCATTTCTAGAGTTTCTAGTCCGATCAAGAGCTCCAGAATTAGAATGTGCTTTAAGGAGACAGAAAGACAGGAAAAATACTCATGTTCTATCTCCATTCCCATAGAATATATATACATATATATATATATTCTATGGGAATGGAGATAGAACATGAGTATTTATATGAGTATATATATATATACATAAAACTCATATACAAATATATATTACATATATAAATATATATATATTACATATATATGTATACACACATACACATACACACATATATATTTATATATATATATATATATATATATAATATAGGTTCAGTTACTAGTACAATACTTGGTCTATTAACAAGCAAATTAATAAATTCATGCCTGACTGGATTAGATTTAAGATGAAATGTTCCATCTGAACTAAAATATTCATGGGAGGATTTATGGTAGGAAAAAAAAGACAACAAAAAACCAGAAGCAAAGCATGAACCCATCAATTAGAAATTGTTGAGAAAACTATGGCTTATAAATGCTATGGAATATTATATAACTAAAAAATAGACAAGTATTTAGAGAATTCAGAGAAATATCAGAAGGACTAGTGGCAAAATGATGCAGAATAAAGAAAAGAACCAAGAAAAAAATAGAGACAATGACTAAAATAATGTCAATAAAACATTAAAAGACATCAGAATTCAAGTTAGAGGCAATGATCAATGCCACTTTCAGATGATAGATGAAGAAGCCCCAAATATTCCTTTTTGCTTCAGTGAAGTAGTGGATCACAGGTATGGGATGTAATGAGGTTGTCTCATGTTCGTAGTCACTGTGATGATTTTTTATGATGGCGTTTCTCTGTTACAAGGGAAAGTTCTGAGGTTTCCCTGGAGGCAACAATGGATTTTGTACATGGGGAAATTGATAAAAGAAGTCTTTCCAATTTGTCAACCATAAATCTCCTCCTTAGGTATACTACTTCTGTATATGTGTACCCAGAAGCACCTTGTTGGGAGTCTGGAGGTGATTCCTGGTTGAATTCAAAGACTGGGGCTACCTCAGGATAATTGGCTGGTACCAGAGGGATGCACTATTGCTTTTCCCCTTATACCTGTCTTCCAAAGTACAGTGTAGAGTGGGTATGAGGGAAGGAGGGGGCAAAAAGATGAAAGAGTTCATAGTGCCTTGGGGTAGGGCAGAAATGCATGGACAACACAGATGAGTTTGCCCATGTGATTTGAGAGAAAACTTCCTAAAAGGGTATATTCTTATCCCAAGAGATAGTGGCAGCCAAGATAATGATAGTGTGCTTGCTTTCTCAACTGAAGGAGTTAATGTGATTATAGATCTAAGATTACAAAGCTCTAGAGAACATTTTCTTCAATCTATTTTATAATCATGAAGAAACCAAGGCCCACTGAAATTACATGACTTGTCTAAGGTCACAAAGATATTAAGAATCAGTGGAGGGATTTGAACCTGATGCTTTTGTGTTAGAATCCATGTTCTTTCTATTGTTCCAAAGGATCTTGGTCAGTGTTTCTGAATCTAACCCCCCCCCCCTATAGACTGTATAGGCATTTTGAAAAAAGAGGTATTTCTTGAGCATTATCTGCCTTAGAGATTACCTTGAAAGCAATCCTTCCAGAGAGAGAAGAGGAGTTCCTGATGTGGTTTATTTTTCAGAGAAAGAGGGTCCCATATGGTCCCGGTAAGAGTAGTAATAGTTTTCTGGAGAGCAATTTGGAACTATGCCCAAAGAGCTATAAAACTTGTATCCCCTTTGATCCAGTAATACCACTACTGGATCTGTATCCCAAAGAGATCATAAAAAAGGGAAAAGGACCCACATGTACAAAAATATTTATAGTAATTCCTTTTGCGGTGGCAATGAATGAATTTGAAATTGAGGGGATACTCATCAACTGGGGAATGGTTGAACCACTTGTGATATATGAATATGATGGAATACTATTGTTCTATACCAAATAATGAGGATTTCAGAAAAATTTGGAATGACTTAAATGACTTGATACTGAGGGGAATGAGCAGAACCAGGAGAACATTGTACACGGTAACAGCAATATTATATAATATAATGATCAGCTATGATAGAATTAGCTATTCTTAACAATATAATGATCCAAGAAAATTCCAAAAAACTCAAAATGGAAAATGCTATCTATACCCAGGGAAAGAACTACGGAGTCTGAAGGCAGAGTGAAATATGCTATTTTCACTGGAGTTTTTTTTGCCTTTTTTTCTTTCTCATGATTTCCTCCCTTTATCCTGATTCTTCTTTCACAATATGGATAATGTGGAAATATGCTTAATATAAATTATACACATATAATCTATATTAGATTGCTTACTGTCTTATGGAGGGAGGAGAGAAGAGAGAAAGGGAGAAAAATTTGAGACTCAGAATCCTTCAGAAATAAATGTTGAAAACTATCTTTACATGTAATTGAAAAAATAAAATAATATTAAGTGAAAAAAGAATAGCAATGGTCAACACGCCATGAATTGGAGAACAAGAGATTAAACTTGTTACCAACCTCACTATCCCTATTATTATAGTGAATGATTACAATGTAGGTCTGGTGAGAAGTGGTTTGCCAATTCAACAAACTAAAAATAGTTTCGCCTTCCAGGGGGAGTCTAAACCACTGGGAGGCATTACAAATCTTGAATTCACCATGTAAGAATGAAGGATAAAGAGATTTCATTGTAACAGAAGAGTTTCTCTCATGGCCACTGAAGTTCAGTTTATTTGCAAGGGAAACATGGGCTATTTTGCAAATTTTATGTGTTTTCAGTATTTGTTTATATGTTATATCAACTATGCTTCACTTTTAGTATTTTCTATCATTCCTACCCATATGCATCTAGTACCTTCATTGTATTGTGTTAAAGCTAGAGATCCCTTTTATCCATGTTTGTGAAAACCGAGACTCAAGCTACATTTGGAAATTTTACTGGAGTAAACTCTCGATGGAATCAACAAGGAAAAAAGAAAAATGACTTCCTTAGACCATCCTCCCTTAGACCACAAATGATCTGTAGGACTCCAGGGATTTTGGACACCCCTGGGTCATAAATTATAAGTCTAAAAAAGGGGCATCAATAAAACATTTTTTAATCTCCATGATCAAAAAGAAAGTTTATCTGGAGCAGCATCCATCAAACCATGGTATTTGATTACGAGGAAGAGAGAGGCAGAGACAGAGAGACATACAGAGACAGAGACTAAGAAAGAAACTACAGATTCCATTTACAACAACATTATTTGTTATTGTAACAAAACGAAATCTGGAAATTCAATTGAGGTGTGACTGAAATAAAGCATTGTATATAATGTGGAATATTAAATGTTGTGATGAGGTGCTACTGAAAAACAAATCTAGTTTTCCCATCTGTCTCTGGAGCCCCATTTTATGGACTTAACTCTAGATCTTTTTCACCCTCCTGCCTTTCTTAGGATGGGATAGAGAGTAACTTTTTAAATATAATCTCACAGTTCTCCAGGAGCTCAAGTGGATAAACCATGGGAATTCCTATTTATCAGTGTACATAGCTGCCCAGCTGTGTCCTGTTACACATTCATTGGGATAAATGAGCAGAAGGTTAAAGGGAGAACTGGGAATACTTGATAAGTCATCAGGGACATTTCATTTGTAGAATTTCATTTATTTGTAATGTGAATACTTGTGAAATATACTCAATCAATTTTATTGATATTTAAAGTGCATGTCTAGTCATGAAATTAAAAACAATAAAGAATTATAATGGAGGTTATTAGATTGTTCCATTCATTAATATTAATAGTTAAAATTTATATGGCACTTAACATGTGCCAGGTACTGTAAGCACTTTACAATTATTATTTCATTTGATCCTCACACAATCCAGAAAAGTTGATGCTCTTATTTCTCCCATTTTTTAGTTGAGGAAACTGAGGCAAACAGAAATTAAATAACTTGCCTACAGTCACACAGTTAATAAGTGTTAATAAGTATCTGCAGCCTGGATTTGAACTCAAGTCTTCTTAGCTCTGGTTCTAGCACCCTATTCACTATTCCATCTAGCTGCCCTCATTATGGAAATTGTTCAGTCTTGGCAGTAATATTAAAAAACAACAAAAGGACAATCAAGAATAACCAAGCATTTACAATACACATAGCATACACAAGAAGAGATACAAAGTTTGATTTTAAAAGGTTCAAGGAACTTATGATTTATTGTGATGATGATACTGATATAAATTGAGAAATCATTTTTTATTTAATGATTACATAAATATGGGCCACAAAAAACTATTAAGACATGAGTGAAGAAAATTGGAGAGAAGTAGAAAAATATATGCCCAATTATTCAGAAGTTTGTTGTTTTTACTCATCTAATCATTAAATGTTTATCAAACATATGATTTATTCAAGTCACACCTTGGGTAAAGGAGCTGGGTTGGGGAAATTCAAGAAAAAATTTTAAATGATTCTTGATCTCAAGGAACTTACTGGATGATCTGTTCATGTTGTCTTCAATCTCAGAACCTTCTGGTATTCAAATTCCAAGTGGAATCTCATCATGTGGGTAATCCCACTAAAGATGCAGATTGCAATATATCTGTATCTTACCTTTCTGGAGTGGAGAGGGATACTTACTCATGTCTTCCCATAAGTTCCCTTTAGAGGGCTCTTCCCAACATACTGAGAACCTTCTTTGCTTAATCCTGATTTTGCCGGATACCAATAGAACACCTCAGTTGTCTAATTGACATTTCTTTTTCTTGCTTATATTTCTTCCATAACAATGCACTTTACTTTGATAATTATATATATATATATATACACATACATATATATATATATATATATATATATATTTCTCTCTCTCTCTCTCTCTCTCTCTCTCTCTCTATATATATATATATATATATATATATATATATATATTTAAAATGAGTTTTTGTTTTGGGGAGAAACTTGGGGTCCTTAAAACAGTTTTGCGATTGCTCAAGGGCAATTTAATCTACTCTACCACCTCATTGATCATTTACAATATGAAACCAACATATCTTTATGTCTATAGATATAGATATATGGATAATAGATTTTGTTTATACACACATAAATATGTACATATATATACATATATACATACACACATACACACACAGATAGAAGGGAACTCTCTTGGCTGGTGAATTGAAGCACAACACAATTAATGGCAAGATGTCCCTTCTGATTCCATCAAGTTCATGCCATCACTCTTCCTAAAGGGACAACAGAAATTAGATAAGTTATTAACACGTTAATGCTTTGTGATCTCTGTTATCTATTCCTTTCTTTCTGTGATTACATGAGCTAAGATGGGGACTAAATATGCTAACTAGATATCTAGGTGGGCAAACTCAATAAATTGCCCATACGATGCCATAAAACCACCTGGACACAGGCATTCATTATCCAACTGGTTTCTTCTCCCATCAATGGATATTTAAGCAAGCCTTTCCAACCCATCCCTCCCTTGCTCTATTCCTCATTCACTGGGCTTCTTTCTCCATCATATCACAACAGCCTTCTCACCCTGGAAGATCACTCTGCTCCAGTAATTTCTTCCCTTGATTTGTCAGTTGCTCCAAGGATCTCCATGTTGTGATTGTGCGGATCAGCCATGTTCACTCCTTTATTCATCTCTGTGAGTCATTCCTGACTCTGTGAACTTTTCCCACTATACCCATCATGAGTACCCTGTTTCTACTTTCCTCTCATGTGTTATTTACCCTCCTCCTTTATAATGTGAATTCCTTAAGTATAGTGACTGTCTCTCTCTTTTTTTAAGTAAAGAAATATTTTTCTATTTGAATTTCTTAACAGTGGCTGGCACACGATAATCACTCAATAAATGCTTCTTGAATTGATTTGATTATTATTCTTATTCAAGAGACTCTGCGATATTTTGGGTCTTGATGTATTAAGCCCAATGTTATTTGTAAACAGGAACTCAGGAATAGTTTTGAAAAAAAAAAAACAACCAACCTTTTAGGTATAGCTTATCAGAACTTTGCGCTAAATTTGGAGATACTCTTCAGGCTTCTCTTTCAGTGCGCTATACATGAGTTTTCCATTCTAGCCAAACTGGTTTACTCATCACCAGATGTTGCTTAGGTTTTCTTGCCTCTTCACCTTTGCTCATAATATTCCACTTGCCCATAACACCTTCCCTGTGTATCTTTCAAGGCTCAGTTTGGTTGCTACTTTCTTCATGAAGATTGCCCCACACCCCCCACTCCCAGCTGAAGTTAACTCTTCCTTCTCTAAACTTAGTGACTCAAAGGATGCCCTATTCCCCCTTCCTTGCTCCACCTGGTACCATGACAGACAATGTTGAATGGTGAAGGCCAGTTGGCTTTGGAATCACAAAGATCTGAGTTCAAAAATAAAGTATGAAATTCATGTAAAATCTTTAACATGTTGCATAAATGTCACTTTTTATGTGAGCATAGATCATCATTCAACAAACACCTAAAAACTGTAGTGTGCATTGAGGATACAGATTCCAAAAAAATTTTATTCAGGGACAGTATATTTTTTGTATTTTCCACAGTACCTAAGACAGGATCTTAAACATAATCTGTACCCTTATAAATATTTGTAGAATGTATAAATGAAAGGTGCTATTTAAATATATTAAGAAGAAGCTGTAATATGACATTTATATAGCATTTTTAAGTATCCAGAGTATATGACAAATTTTATACCTATATTTTTTCATTTGAACCTTACAAACAACTGTTATCCTTATGTCACAGATGTGAAAAATCAAGCATATAGAGTTAAGTGATTTGCTTATAGTTTGTGACATAGATAATGAAGAGTTGAATTTTAGAATCTAGTTCCTCTTGACCAGGGTGTCTCTTTATAATAGAATATGCCTGAGAATAAGCAAGATGGTAGACTTTACATTTGCTCCATCACTAGGGTGGTACTCTGATGGAGGACCAGTTTTCTTCCTAAATTTAGAATCAAATATAACATACATTCTTTTGCTAATCTTTGGAGGAATCAAAAATACCATGACTATTTCCCTAGCCTGGCTGATTAAAGTTCATATTTGTGATCTCTTGGGAAATTTGTAATTATTAGCCTTTCTATCAGTAGATACATAACTTGGGCTTTCTAAGAGTCTATGAAAGGAGGAAGAGGGAAAAAAAAACCACCTCTTAGATCTGGAACAGTGATCACAATGGACGGTTCATTTGCCTGTGATTTATGAAAGCTGGAATTAATGGACGATTGACCAGCATCAGATTTCTGGAGACTTTATCTTGTTTTTTCTAGGCAACTTCTCATAAACTTGGTAGTATCGAAAGCAGCAAGATGATACTGTGCATAAGTCTGTTTACAGAGCTATTAATAAATGCCATGGGGCAATTCCAGAAAGAGGGTCAAACCAAACTGCTTTTCCTCATCATTTGCTGAAAACAATCCCTAACTTATTTGGAAAAAAAATAAGTCCAAAGTTACCAGCTCTGACAGTCCGAGTTGAGTCAGCAAGGAGAAGCTGTGAAGAGAAAGGAAAATGAAAATGGTCCCCTCTAAAGACAAATGAGAGACGAATAAGGTCAGCTTAGAAAAATTTATTCTGCTTTTTTTGTTGTTGTGGAGGAGAAGTTATTTTTTTTTAAAGGCATACCAAAATAGTAAGAGTTTGGTAAGACATTGGCAGTTTTCAAAGAGGAAATGGAAAATTCTTTGGACATGTGCTCAGAGTCCAGCTTTCAGCCTGGAGTAGTGGAAAGAACATTGGACTGACCAAGAGTTAGAAACAGAGCTGTAACTTTGGTTGACCAATGTGGGCTTTGCCTCAAGGCATTGAGAAATAGAAGGCAAGAAACTTTTTTTAAAATTCCTTCCTTCAGAAAAAATTATAGATAACATTTAATTAACAAGAATAATAAATTAAATTAGAAGTCCTCCAGATGCCCTGTTGTTGGTGTATTGTTAAAAAAAATACTCAGCATAGTATAATTCTAATGGTTTTTGTTATTTTTGTTGGGTTTTTTTTGTAAACTTAATGGTAATAAAAAACCCCAAATTTCTTAAGATCTGAAAAAAATCCAAGAAAGGGACAATATGAGTAATTGAGAAACTGTGAACATAACTTTTGAGAAAATTGAAAAGTAATCTGGTAGAAATTAGATTTCGACATCTCATAGCATATACCACAACAATTTCCAAATAGAGATATGATCTAGATATAAAATGACATACCTTAAAAACTAAGAATGAGAGAGTTAGAATAAGAACATTTTCCTATGAAGTATGAGAGAAAATAGAGGGCTGGTTTTGAAGCCAAGAAGATAGAGCTTCAAGTTCCTAATTGACAATACAGGTTAAATGAGCCTGGGCAAGTCATGCAACCCTTTAATCTGGATTGGGAGAGAAACTTTTCTTTCCTGGAGAGTTCTCTATACCAATGAAATCATAGGCCAGTTTCTATTCCTCTTTCTATCCTAAACAAATTGTAGCAGGTAAGGAGATACCCTTCACAATTATGTATGGAGGAGGAGTTCTTGATTAAATAAGGGTTAATGATGAAGAACATCATTTGGGATGAAATGAATAATTTTTAATTACATAAAATTGAAAATTTATTTATTTAAATTTTATTTTCACTCTTGATTTCAAATTTTCTGCCTCTCTCTTTGCCACCCTCCTCCCATTCAAAATGCAAAACTTTAAAAAGAAACAAAATTAGTACCATAATTGGTATTGCATCTACTATGCTACCCAGTTGACCCTAAATTATGGAACCCAGGTTTGAGCACAATATTTCAATAGATGCGGTGTTGAGTCAAGAGTCAGGAAGACAAGAGTTCAGATCCAGCCTTAGATACTTACTAGCTGTGGGATCTTGGGCAAGTCACTTAAACTTATGTGTGCCTCAGTTTCCTCAACTGTAAGATGGAGGTGAGAATAGCACTTACCTCCAAGGATTGTAATGAGAATCAAGTGAGATAATATTTATAAAGTGCTTGGCACAGAGGAGACATTATATAAATACTCATTCCTTCCCATCTCTTTCTTATTTCATCTCTTGAAATTCAACAAATATCTATTATACAACTACTATTTAGCATGGTGACACAGTGGATCTTGCATTGGGCTTGGGATCAGGAAGTGCCTTCTTGAATTCAAATCTGGCTTTAGACACTTACTAGCTGTGTGGCCCTGGGCAAGTCATTCCTGTTTGCCTCAGTTTTTACTTTGTAAAATGGGCTGGAGAAGGAAATGTCAAACCATTTGAGTATCTTCACCAAGAAAATCCCAAATAGGTTCACTAAGACTCAGATATGATTGAAGTGACTCAACAACAACAACAACTATTTAGCAGTACTGGGTTATGTACTTTGGAGGAACAAAAATAAGTCCTCTCAAAGAACTTCAATTCCACTGGGGATGGAATATGATATCTATATAGATAATTAAACATAAGGTAATTAGAGGAGGTAATAGAATAACATTTATGGGAATCAGGAAAGACTTCCCAGAAGAGTTAGCCATTGAGTTGATTTGTGAAAAATTTAGAGAGTGTAAGGAGCAGAAAAGAGGAAGGAGTGCATCCTAGAAATGGGGGAAGTCAGTGTGTCTGTTGGATTGCTTTTTCTGTGTCTCTGTATAACAGTGGCCTTTGTAACAGAAGGACTAAATGCAGCAGGGATTTATAGGTAGATCTGAAATGCTTTGTTCCATATCTCACCGAGACCAGATTTACATCTTTGAGGTAGTAGGACTTTTGTGGCTAGTCGATCCATTTCTTCTTTGATCTTCTATCTTCAAGAGAAGGTATTGGGCTGGAATTAGCTCTATTTATTGCAATCAGATATTTGAAGTTTAGGGTCACTCAGTCAGTTAATTAGCAATAATTAAGCAGATCCTGTGTCAAACACTGAGGATAAATAGACAAAAGAATCCCCGGTCTCAAAGAGTTTACCATCTAATAGAGGAAATGACATGCGAACAATTACATACAAATAAGATACATAGAGGATAAATTGGAGACAATGGATGGAGAGAAGGTATTATCATTAAGGGGGATCAGGAAAGGCTTCTTGTAGCAGGTAGAATTTAGCTGAGACTTGGAAGAAGAAGGTATGGAAGCAAGGAAGCAGGGATGAGGAGGGCCAACAAGGAAAACACTTCAGAGATATAATTTTTTGGGGGGAGTCAGAATAAAAGCTACTTTCCCTTTATATTATGGGAGGCAGATAGTTCCATCAAGACTTAGAGATTAAAAGTCAGTTTTATCTTGACCGGTTTAGTTTCTTTGCTCATCTCTGATGACAAAGCAACTTTTTATGAAACCAGACAAGCAAAAATAGTAATGAGAAGAAAAATACTGGGTTAAGTGATAGAGTACATGTGTTAAGGGGTTTTGTGACCCAGTATAACTTAGGAGACTCACTGGAGGGTCCTCTCTGGGGGTGTAGATGCTGAAAATCATAGACTTATTGGGGCTGTTGGCTGTCCCCACATGTTTGGATTTCATGGGTTTCCTGTTCATTAACTAAAGTCCAATTCTTCTCTTAGCCCTCTCTCTTTCCTCTGCTTTTTTTCTCTTAGAGGTCTATCAGATCATCAGTAGTTCACATCTCCCTAAATCCACAGAGTCATAATGTCTTTACAAGGCACTTGCAAGAGTCAGGCTACATGTGTAAATCCATAGAAGTGAGAGATAGAATTCTGACCTGAAGGAATCATTTGACACAAAAAATATACTTTACAAATCCTAGGGACTATTTTTATTTTCAGTTTTTAAACTATGTCCAGGGGAACAACATGAAATAAATCTAGATAGGTACGTTGTAGCCATACCCAGATGAGTGTATTTTCTCCTAGGGGCAATAAGAAGTTACTGAAGATTTGTGAGCAGTGGAGCAATGTGGTCATTCACATGCTATAGGGACATCATTTTGTCAGTAGTATAGAGGATAAATTGTAATGGAGAGATGTTTAAGTAGAGAGATAAATTATGAGGCTTCTGCAGTGGCCCAGGTGAGAAGAGACTGAGCGAAGGTAGTATCTAAGCACTTGTGAGATGCTTAGAGAATCAATTGTTCTTTCTGTAAAATGGGGACACCAATAATACTCCATTGTTATGAGTTATTGACATAAGATGATGTAAATAAAAACAACTCATAAATCTTAAAGTTTTCATATGTCTTATTCCTTATCTGATGGATTTTTTTTGAGAGGGAGGAGGAAGATGTCAATTTTCACAAACTTAAACAGACACCTTTAAGATTTCAAATGAATGTGATGGAATTTCTAGAGTGAGAAGCTACAGGCATTCACAGTTACAAATGCTGCCTTGATCTGGATCCAGGAGGTTTATTTTGCTGCCCATAGGCTAAGGACAAAGTTCTCTATGAGGAATTGCACAAGCATCCATAGTCAAATAATAATGGGAAATGGTTTTTTTGTCTTTAATAATTTTTATTGATATTTTCTATTTCTTACATCATTGCAGTTATTCCAAGTATCTTTTTCCCTTTCCTAATGGGAATAATGGGGATACAAAGAAAGGTGAAAAAACAGTCCCTGCCCTCAAGAAGCTCACAACCTAATAGGTACAACATGCAATGGAGGCAACATGCTAATGAAAATGTACAGGCAAGCTAGATGCAGAATAACTTTGGAAATAATCTCAGAGGAGATGCACCAGGACTCACTTTCTCCCATTGCTAATAAAAGAAAAAATACATATTAAGGATTAAAAAATAGTTTTAATTTACCTTAATGAAAATACTTCATCAATGTAATGGAATATTATTGTTCTAAAAGGAACGATCAGCAGGATGATTTCAGAAAGGCCTAGAGAGACTTGCATGAGCTGATGCTCAGTGAAGTGAATAAAACCAAGAGAACATTGTGCACAGCAACAAGATTATGAGATGATCAACTGTGATGGACATGATTCTTTTCAACAGCGAGCTGAGTAAGGCCAGTTCCAATGGTCTTGTGATGAAGAGAGCCATCTGCACTCAGAAAGAAGACTGTAGGAACTAAGTGTGTGGAAAAGAATATTTTCATTTGTTGTTGTTTGCTTGCATTTTGTTTTCTTTCTTGTTTTTTTCCCCTTAGTGATCTGATTTTTCTTATGCAACATGATGAATGTGGTTATATATATATATATATACATATATATATGAATTGCACATTGATATTGTAACTATGTATATGCTTTAAAAATAAAAATATTTTAAAACAAACAAAAAACCAGACAAAAAAAGAGAAAATATTGCATTGGAATCTATAGCTTAAAAAACACAAAACATGAAATCTTTGTATCATGTCCCTTCCATAATGTGTTTTTTTTGGGGGGGAGTTGTTTTTGTAACTTGTTTCCCATTGATGTTACATTTTATCTTTTCCTATATAGCAGGGCTGTAAATTTCATGTACTTTCTGTGTAGTCAATTATGATTAAACTTAGTTAAAATTGTTTTTACATATAACTGAGAAAAATAAAATATTCAAATATTAAGCTTAAGAGTTCTCTTAAAAGTGAAGGGCTGCCTTTCACTGGAAGGAAGTTAAGGGTTTTTGAATCTCCTCCTTACATTTTTGGTCTTTCGAGTGTGAATAGAAAGACCGACCTTCTATTTTGTGCTTAGAGATAGACCCCTTTCATGACATTCCACAATGTTCTGGAGCTTAACAAAATCAACACGATGTCAGAAAATCCTGAGTCTTCATAAGACTTTGCCATTCACAGGAAATGCCTCTTTTCATTTGTATTCTCTCCTAGAGCTCTCTATATTTAATATTTTATGCTTTGACTCATGTTTATTATTAGAAAATCATTGAAAGAATTATTTCTGTTGTTATAGTTTCCTTAAAGAATACTGAAACATCCTGATGTAGGGGATTGGAGATACTTTATTGTAAAAGACTTGCTAAGGTAATATTTTGATCTATTGAATCTGATGCTTTTTCATAACCAATAAATAATCACATTGAGATTTTACATCTTTCAATTCATTGTGAAATGCTAAAAATGTGTCCTATCATTGAATATGACTTGAGGGGCAGCTAGGTGGTGCAGTGGATAGAGCACCAGCCTTGAATTCAGGAGGACGGGAGTTCAAATCTGGTCTCAGACACTTAACACTTCCTAGCTGTGTGACCCTGGGCAAGTCACTTAACCCCAGCCTCAGGGGGAAAAAAAAAGAATATGACTTGGAAAAGACTGTTTGTTTCCTACCAGTATCGTCATAAAGTATTTTTATAAAGGTTGGATATAGATGGGAAGTAGACATATTTGTTACCAGTATTTTTCCTCCAGTGGGTGAGGAAAATTGGAAGGAGAAAAACAAAAAACAAAAAAACAAAAAACAAAACTTGGTAATTGGGGACAAAAAGAAAGGGAAGAAATGAGGAAATAGGCTTCTCCCATATCATTGGGAAAGTAGGGGATTATGGGTGTGGAATGCTTCATATGCTGTCAGATAGTTGATAGAAATATTTAAAAAATTTTTTTAAACAAAGCAAGATTCACTAAAGAAAGGAAGGAAAGGGGATATATTCTGAATGAAATGATATGTACATTTAAAAAGTATTAAAATATTATTAACTAAATAAATTAAAGAAACAAATCAGATCTGTCCTAATTAAAAATTCTTTTTTTTTTTTTCCAGCAGTTTCTGGGACACAAAACAAAGACTCAGTCAGGTGACCTTAGATGGGTCCAGGAACTTCTTGAAGGCTAGAGTGTGGGGCCATAGCCCATGTCTACCTTTCCAGTCTCCTGATCCAACTGAAATAGTAAATCATATTTAACATGTGCCCCTTATGTTGAAGAGATGTCAACATTGATTCAGATTCTGGCATTTTAATATGGATTAGGGTCAGAATTCTTATTATTTAATACTAAAAGTTAACATTCATATGCTTTTAAAGTTTATAAAGCATACATACCCTTTCTCATCCGAGGGTCAACAGGACCCTGTGTAATAGGTGCTATAGGTATTATGTTGTCCATTTGGAAGATGGGGAAACTGAGGCTTGGAGAGATTAAGTGATTTGTCCCAGATCACACAGCTAGCAAGTGTCAAAAGCAAGATTTGAATCCAGATCTTCCTGATTCCTGTTCCCAGGCACTCCTTCTCCTAAGGATATTACACTGTGCTGTGTCAATGATATACCCAAATAGCAGCCTGAAAAGCAGGAAATTCAGTTAATACATTAGGGTCTAGATATCACTTAAGATTGGTTTTTATCTTTTACTTCAGTGATGGTTGATGATGCAGAGATACACTCTGTGAGAAAGCTGGTTTTCCTCATCCTGCCCTAAACCCTTGAAATCTGCAGCAGGGAAGGAAATAGGGAACTCTTTTGGACCTGAAGGCAGGAAAACTGTTTTCAATCCAAGGACTATATCCTTGGAAGTGACCATCAGAAACAACCATAGACTAGAAGGCAGGGCACCTCATGGATTGTGAGGGAAAAGATTTCAAAACCTTGCTATAAGGTCAAGCTTCACATAATGCTATGCTTTGAGCAGGTGAGAGGTGCCATCTGTATCAGGACTCTAGGGTGGAAGAGTTGCACCTGTCTTGTTGAATTTAACTTTTTAATTTTTGTATTTCCAATGACCAGCAGAATATTTTACTGATAGCAAATACTTAATCTTTTGTATTTGAATCCTCTGATTTCAGAGAATTTCCTTAACCTAGTTCCTGAAAAAAAAAATTATCTTCTGTGCTCCCCCTCCCAGAAAGATACAAATTGCGTTATCCCCACACATGAAAAATGGACTTTGAAACAATAGTTTCCAAAAGGCAAAAAATGTTCCGTCATTTTGCTAAGATTAGGAAGACCCAAGGCTATCAACTGTGCAAGCATCCATTGCAATCAGTTTTATCTTGCTCCCTCCTAGCCTTGGGGATATTTAAATCAGAAACTCTTTTGACACATCTCAGGACACCTTCCCTTCTCACTCTTCCCCTCCTGCCAATCCCCTTTCTCATTCACTCCCCATCTTTTCTATTCTTTTCTTCTTTTCCAACTCTGGCTGACCCACAGGCATATCCTTCCACTGCAGACTGGATTCATATCCGGATTCACAGACAGTCATCCAGGTGTCTGTTCAGGAATGTATCATTAAGTTATCTACAGGGAGAACGGGTGCCACTACATTTTGGGTTTAAATTGCTCATGAGATTAAACTAGTCTTTGAAAAATAAATTTGCAACTGTCTCTCTGCCTCTCTCTGTGTCTCTGTTTCTTTGTCCCTCTCTCTGTCTGTCTCTCTCTGACTGTCTCTGTCTCTGTCTCTCTCTGTTTCTGTCTCTGTCTCTATGTTTCTGTCTCTGTTTCTCTCTCAATCTTTCTGTCTCTCTCTCTCTCCTCAGTGATAATTCCACAAAAAATCGCTTTCTCTATGCCTTTAAAAATCATTTATAAATCGTTCCCATGAAATGCAAAATATTCCTCTTTTCCTCTTCCCCTCACATGCTGAAATGGCTATACTTAGATCCATTTAATAACCCTGTCTCTACCCGAAAAATTTTTGGATACATTTACAAGTTCCTCTATATCCAGCATGAAAGATAATACCGATACCTTGTTTTATATGAACTTTTATACACCGGGATTTTGGCAAGGGGAACTGGGATATTTTATGGCTTAATCCATCGGGATGATTTATATTCACATTTTGCCTAAGCATTATACTAATAAATTTAACCAGTTTCCCTGTACTGCCCTGGGGTTCCTTTTCTTTAGAACGTCTCCATACATAAGAGGAAAATTAAAGCAACAAGTTCTTACCGAGGGGAAGAAATTGGCTCAACCGCCTGGGACCCCAAATAAAAAAGACGAACTTTCTGGGAGACTGAAGCAGCCATCAAACCCCAGAAGTTTTTAGCTCTAGAAAGATTCCTGCAATTAAGGGGGACTCAGAGGCAGACCAAATATTTAGCGCGCTCATTTGCTTGGGAAGTGTCCTCCATAATTAAATCCAACACACAGAGGCGCTGACCATTATTAAACTCGCTCCAGCCGGTCGGAGGGAAGGTGAAGGAGATAAAATCCAGCCTATAAAAGATGTTCCATTATCTTGTGCCTGTAAAAAAACGCCCCTCCCCCACCTTTGGAAAGAATTTTATAAGATCAGAAAGATTCGGAGATTGAGGGACCCCCCCCCCTTTTTTTTTTTTTACAGGTGCAGAATAAGTGCGTTTTTTTGGTTCTTTTGCAAAGTTGAATCTGGGGTCAGGAGTTCTGATTGTAACCTCAGACTGGAATTCCAGATGGCGCGTTCAGGACTGGAAGCAGCTCTCAGTTCATCAATTTCACGAGCTGGAGGGATCTGTTCTGGTTACGGCCCCGACTCCATTCCCAATGTGGCATTAATGCAGAACAAATTGAGACATATCCTCTATGTAATTAGTTCCAGAATTTACAAGATTTACGGTAAAATAATAGCCCGGATTCTGCCGGATTCTGTTATTTAGGGCTTCCCCGGGGGACCCCGAGCGTCTCGCGGTGGCAGGGCTGCAGTTCGGGAGCCGGGCTGGCATGGGCTGTAGCCTGGGAAGGAATCAGTGGGAGTCCTGAGGGAGGATTTTGCACCGGGGAGCCCCTCTCCCCTCGCGCCCACGTCATTTCTCGCGTCCGTTAGGGCTGTCCGTTTCACAGGGACCCCAGTCTGGGGCCGGGGTGCAGGGAGGGCCCGAGGGCAACGGGCAGTGTCCAGGGAGGGGGCGGTGGGGCTTCAGTCACCCCAAGGGGGAGATTAGTTCCTGCGTAGAACAGTCCCGCACTAGCCTATGGGGCGGCATTTTTCGGGTTTGTTTTGTTTTTCTTTTGAAACTCATTTTCGAAGTCTTTAACAAAACAAAACAAAACAAAACGCAACAATTTCTGCGGAGCGTCCGCTCGGGCCTGACCCGGGCGGGTCCCCTCACTATCAGAGGAGATGGGGTGGGGGTGGGCGCAGCGGCCCGGAGCCTCCCACAGCACACCGCGGCCCAGGCTCTGCCGCCCCGGGGCTGCCCTTCTCGGCTAGGGGCTCGGTTAGCCTCGAAGGAGCGATGGAGCGCCGAGCGCTTTCCAGGAGGGGCAAGGGGAGGTCAGGCCCGCTATTTATTACGGACTTCAGCTCGCGGGGCATGAGGACACGCTTCTTGACAGATCGCTGGGCCGCTGCGTGTTTGTTCAGTTGTCCGCGGCTCAGGAGGTTACGGAGGGAGAGGGGCCCGGGCGCTCCAGGAGCGCCGGGTTATTCCCTGGTGCAGCGAGGCTAACCCGGCCTGCCCGCGCTCCGTTACATGTGGATGACAGCGCTCGGGGAGGGAAGGCAGGAGGCTGAGGACGCGGGAACTGCCCGGCCGCCTCTCACCCAGGAATCTCACAATAATGTGTGTGTGTGTGTGTGTGTGTGTGTGTGTGTGTGTGTGTGTGCGCGTGTGCGTGTGCGTGTGTGTGTGTGTGTGTGTGAAGCACAACCGTGGGCACGGAGAAGTACACAAATGTATACACCCAGAACCGAGGAGCGCTGTATCAGACTCCTTTGGCCCGGGTTTTTTGCTGGGATCCTCCCTCCCCTCTCCCTCTCCTCCCCGCCGCCCCCTTTCTCTGCAACCATCCCTCCTCCTCCCCCTGCCAGAGTCGCCACTCCGGCTCCAGGGAGCCCCTAGAGAAGCCGCGGGGGAGGGCGGGCCGCCCAAGCCCGCCTCATTTCTCCCCGACCCCGCTCTTTCCCGTCCCTTCCCCCAAGTCCACCCCGCCGGAGAGACTTCGCACCAGCCGCATCCTCTCTGGGTGCAGGGAAGGTGCGTTTCCCTTTTGTCTCCGGTTTCTTTTCTCAGGCTGTCCTGGAGGAAAAAAAAAAAAAAAAAGAAAAAAAAAAAAAAAAGCGGAGGGATTGGGCCGAGGAGTCTCCAGGGGAGGCCGGGAGCCTTTGAGGGAGGTCACGGAGGCGGTCTCCCACTCCAGATTTACTCGGAGAAGGAAACGGAGTGCGACTAGTGGGCTGCGCTCCCGAGGGGGCGATCTAGCAGGGAGAGGGAGGTTCGTCCGTCGCCTTCCTCCCTCCAAGCTGGGACTCCCCTTTCCTCTCCTTCACAGAGCCCTGGACGCTCCTGATTCCTCAGCCCTCTCCCGGAGCTCCTAGTAGGAGGGGGAAGGAGGCAGCCATAGACTGCCCCACCCCCTCCGACCCCGCTCTTTCCCATCCCTACCCCACCTCCACCCCAGCCAGAGAGACTTCGCACCAGCCTCATCCTCTCTTGAGTGCAAGGAAGGTGCATTTCCCGGCATGGCTCGGGAAGCGGGTGAGGAGGCTCCTTTGGGAGCGTCCTCTGTGGGAGCCTTGACTCTGGCTTTAGGTCACGCGGATAGAGCCGGGTCCGGGCCGAGAACCCTCTTCCTTAATGTCCCCAAGGCGACAAAATGAACGGGAAGGGAGAGACTAAAGGGACTCGGGAGAGAAACCTCGTTCGTTCGTTTTAGTGTTCCCCTTGGGGATCTGGTCGGACTGGGGTGAGGGAGGTCCCAAAGTGGGGGAAGGGACAAGAATTCGCTCCCAATTCTCTTATCCCTAAATTACTTCCAGGAAACAGGTGTATGTGGGGAGGGGAGTGTGGCCGGCAAAGGATTTGGGTCGCCTCTAGCACTCACACTCGAAGCAAAGAAAATCCTTGTAAGTGGAAAACCCGGCAGCCTACACTCTCAATTAAACAACAAAATCTTCCCAGTAAAAAGCAACAAAAACCAAAGAAAAAGAAGCCCCAAATCCACTCCCCCAACACGGACCCTACAAAGGCACCAATAATCCAAGCAATCAGGCCCGATTCGTTTAGAATCGAAATCCCGGGATTCTCTCCCCTGTTTCCCCAGAAAATCCTGCTAGCTATGTCGGGTCCCAGGTTAGGAAAGAACAAACCGATCCTTAAATCCGAGAAAAGAAATCGGGCTAGAAAGTCTGGCCTCGCGTTTCCCGGCAGAGTGAAACTTATTAATCAGGGGAGAGTTTTCTATTTTTTCAAAAATGTGAGCAAAACAACCTAGAAATGAGATGTGAGACCCGTTTCTACTAAAACAAGCAAACAAAATAATCTAAAAGATTTGGATCGAGGAAAGGAGGGAGGGACTGAGGAACTGAAAGGTGAGAATTAGGCGTGAGGAAATAGGAGCTCCGAAAATATTTTTTAATAAGCTAAATGGGAGTAGGAGGTGGAAAGCTGCTGGGTTGCTGCACAATTTTGAAAGTGATGTACAACTATCAGGGGTTGTGCATATAAGGATTCAAGTATTCCGAAACAAAATGCGAGTGCTACGAAATATGGGGTTTTATTTGTTGGTCGTTTCTTAAATATTCCCCCAGGCTCCTCTGCAGAGGGGATTTTACACAATCTTCGAAAATATAAGGTTTCTATGAAGTGCGCTCCACTCATTCATTCATTCAACACAACATAGAGAGCTACACTTTTCGGGGAATACTTGATCTGTTTCGGGACGTGTGTAAGAGCATCTCCTCATGACCCACAGCCAGGAGCCATTGGCTGAGATTTAAAAAAAAAAATCATTTCTGTGTAAAATTGCATCTCTCTTACCTTTGGGCTAGTGAGGAAAAAAACCTTACCCAATTTCAACAATTCAGCGCCCACTCTACTGGGAAATGGGCTCTTCCTTTGCATTTATTTCTCTGAAAAAGAAAGAAAGACAGAAAAACAGAAAGGAAGGAAGGAAGGAAGGAAGGAAGGAAGGAAGGAAGGAAGGAAGGAAGGAAGGAAGGAAGGAAGAAGGAAGGAAGGAAGGAAGGAAGAAAGGAAGGAAGGAAGGAAGGAAGGAAGGAAGGAAGGAAGGAGGAGAGGAGAGAGAGAAGGAGAAAGAGGAGAGAGAGAGAGAGAGAGAGAGAGAGAGAGAGAGAGAGAGAGAGAGAGAGAGAGAGAGAGAGAGAGAGAGAGAGAGAGAGAAGGAGAGAGAGGAGAGAGAGAGAAAGAAGGAAAGAAAGGAAGGATAGGAAGGAAAAAAGGAAAGAAAGGAGGAAAAGGAGGGAGGAACGAAAGAAGAAAAAAAGGGAGAAAGGGATAGAAAAAAAGAAAAAGCAGGTGGTTGCTGCTAGTCCCACAAGGAGAGGCCAGGGGACATCGAACAAAGCGCTTTGCGCGATTTCCCCACCCAGCGATCCAGATGGCACAGCCTTGCTATAATCTTAGAAAAAGCAGGGGCAGAAGGGGCACGGGCTCCCTGCTTAGGGCTGTTTTCCTAAAGCAGACTATGGCATAGTCTGCCTGCACTCTCTCCAGGAAATCCAGAAGGATTCCCCAGGACGGGTTGGGTGGATGGGGAATTTTGCTTTAATTAAGAGGAGTAAACCCTTGAAGATAGGAACACTGCCTTTTCCGTCCCCATCACGATGTTTCTTAGGCCCCAAGAACACTGTTGAGCCTCTGAGCTCACGGTATTGAATCTCCAGGGTTGAATTCTCTTGGGACATCCTTTGGGATCTTCCTACTAACATTCATCCCCACCCCTACCCCCCGACTTCCATTCTCGTTCCACGACTCCCGGGCCCGAGATTGCAACTAATGATGGAGGATTTGGAGGGGGTGGGCTCTCCTGAAAAAGTAGGACGTCGGTAGTCGTTGGGGTGGGGACGGCGTTCATAGACACGAGAGATAGGGAGATACCTATGTGGGGGTTTCCTGACTTCTAAGGCTGTAGGGCCGAGACCAATCCCCCCAACATCCCGGGTGGAGAACGTGTGTTTTCCTTCTCGTGCCCTCGGGTTGATGTGTGGGGCATTCCCAAGTGCTGGTACCACCGTCAAGGAAGGCACTTTCACCGAAGAAGGAACTTGGGAACAAAGCAGCTTTATTATGCGGATAGACTCTCTCGCCATTCTGGGCGCTCGCTCACTTCCCGGGATCAGCTTCCTCCCCACTCGCCCGTCCCCCAAGCCAGATTAGGGGAGGCAAAATCCATCCCCCCGCGCTCACCCACAGCCCATCCCTCCGCCCCCACTCGAGAACTCAGAAGTGCTCTGGCCGCCGCCCTCCCCCGCCCCCTCAGAAGGTGTCTCCTGCCCTTAAACCCCAAGCTAACGCGCCCCTGTCCACCTCTGTGGCTCCGTAGCAGGAACCAGAATCGGGAGCAAGTGCACGAGCGTCCCACACTCCTCCCAAACCCGAGAAGTTCCCCCAAGTCCCGCCTCCCTCCAACTGACCCCTCTCCCCCGCCCCACGGCCTTCCTGACAACCTCTCCATCGCCGCTCGGTCCGGTCTCTGCATAAACACTTACGGCTTACCTGGAGTGCCCCCCCTCTGTCTGGAGACCCCGAAACCCGCAAAATCTTAGAGGGGGAGCGCAAGCTTGGGGGCGGGGAGGCCGGGGAGCTGTCCCACGGGACAGTTGACCCCGAGAGGTGTTTGGGGTTGGGGGCGGGGGGCGGAGGCCTTCTCTGTTTGAGATCCTCCCCCAAGTCCACCCCACCCCGCCCCCGGCTGGCTCTCTCCTCCCCTCCCCGCGCTCAGGTTGCCCCGGGGAGCAGCGCCCGCTGCCTGGTGGGACCTGGGCTGCGGTGTGAATGGAGCAGCTGGATGTCCTAGCTCCTCCTCCTCCCCCGCCGCCAGCCCCTCTTATTTGAGCTTTGGGAAGCCGGGGGCAGCCAGGCGGCCGGGGTAAGGAGTTCAAGGCAGAGTCCACACCCAGGGGGCTCTCTCCAGCAGGACGATCGGCTCCCTCCTTTCCTCCTCACTGTCCTCCCACTCGCCCACTCATCCACCCACCCACCCACCCACCTCCCCAACTCATCCACCCCGGCCTGCAGCCCATGAGCCGGGGCCCCGCTGTTGGTGCCTCCGCCTCCTTCCCGCCGCGACCCTGGACTTCCTACTGCCGCCGGAGCCGGCTTCCACGTGTGCCCCCGAGCCGGCGTCTCCCCGAGCGCTTCGCCCCGGGCCTTGGTGCCTGCAGCAGCCCGAGCCAGCGGGAGCGAGGGCCCCGGGGGGCACCTGGAGCAAGTTCGCTTCAGTCGGGCAGGGAGGCGAGCGCCTTCAGGGCCGGCGGAGCCGGGGGTCGGCCAGCGGGGAGCAGTCCATGGGCTCCGACGTGCGGGATCTGAACGCGCTGCTGCCCGCAGTGCCCTCTCTGGGCGGCGGCGGCGGCTGCGCCCTGCCCGTGAGTGGCGCGGCGCAGTGGGCCCCGGTGCTGGACTTTGCGCCCCCGGGCGCCTCTGCCTACGGCTCCTTGAGCGCCCCCGCGCCCCCGCCGGCCCCGCCGCCGCCTCCGCCGCCTCACTCCTTCATCAAGCAGGAGCCGAGCTGGGGCGGCGCCGAACCGCACGAGGAGCAGTGCCTGAGCGCCTTCACGGTCCACTTTTCCGGCCAATTCACCGGTACGGCGGGAGCCTGTCGCTATGGCCCCTTCGGTCCGCCTCCGCCCAGCCAACCGCCCTCGGGCCAGGCCAGGATGTTTCCCAACGCTCCCTACCTGCCCAGCTGCCTAGAGAGCCAGCCGGCTATCCGGAACCAGGGTAAGCACCAGGGGCTGCGCCTCGGGAGAGGGCAGCGCCACCCCGTTCCCGAACCGGGGCAGCCCGGACAATTGTCGCTCGCTTCTGGCTCTCCCTTCTGCTTGCTTCGCTTGCGCTCGTTTCGGGATCTGGCTTCCTGAAATGGATGGGCCTTATCTGGAATGGGACGCTCCCTGGGGATCGGGAAGGTGGGGGACAGCAGCGTTGTCCCCCAAGGTCCCCCCCGGCCCTCACCCACTGCCTTCCGGGAAAGGAAAGGCTGAGGTCCTTGGGCCAAGGGCTTTCATGCCTAAAAAGCCTGGGACAGGGAGCCCGGGGCCTGTAGAAAGACTTCCTCCCCGCTTGCTTTCTTTCCCCTGATCCAGGCCCGATCGGGGGATATTTCTAAACTCTTCGCAGGAGCCGGGAGGGACCAACTTCTGGGCTAATGAGGCATCCTGTACAGCTAGGGAGAAACGAGGGGGGCAGGAGGGAAGCTGGGCCGGGGAAGGTGCCCGGTAGGCAGAGATATCCGCTAGTGTTAAGGGATTTAATTTTCCACCATCGAGCCCCAAATCAGAGTCTTCCCCCCAGTGTCTTCTTATCCGAGCTCGGGCGAGGGTCCGGAGAGCCCAAGAGCTGCGTTCGGAGTGCGTTCGGCGGCTCGGGCTGCGCTCACAAACTGAAATGTAGCCCGCTTGTTGATTTCGGATTTCTCTCGGTCTTTATTTTGACCGTTTCGGGGTACGTCCCTTTTCTAACGACTATCAGTTTCTAAGCACGATTTTGAGGGATGAAGGAGACAAATGAAAGGTTCCTGGGTATCCTTAATATAAAAAGTAGTCAAGTTCCGATTGGTGACAATATTATCCAAATCTGTGTGATTAAAAACCATGTTATAACAGGGTTGCACCGGATAGAAAAGGCTCTGAAAGTTTTACCCGATCTCTGAAAACAGCCGGCGGTGCAGTAGACCCAGTACTCGTTTAAGCCCGCCAACCTTGGGGAGGGAACCGAATTTTAGAGCTGGAAAGGAACTTAGAAGTTCTCTTGGTCCCACTTTTTCATTTTACAGAATAGGAAACTAAGGCCAGAGGGGTTAAGTGATTTCTTAAGGCCTCGTTGGAAGGAAATATTTATTTCCCAAATGGAATTCAAAGGGAGGATGCTTCACGACGTTATCGAAAACTGCTTGTGGGAGGGAAGAGGACAGAAAAGGGAACCTGAGGCTGATTTCGTGGGTCTGCATCTTTTTGTTAATAGAGGGACGAATTTAGGTACCTCGAAGTTAAGATAGCATCCTCCGTCACCTCTATTTGAGAATGATTCCTTTGCAAATGTCATGGTAATCCAAAAGGGAAAACTGACCGGGTTGGATTGTTGTCCTGGGGAATTCTGTACAAAAGAAGTTGTGTGAGTCTGTCTTTCCAGGCTCGGAAATCCCACCTGGTTTGGGGATTTCGTTATTTCTAGAATTACCGAACTGGTGGGAATATATTCTGGGGCGGATTTTAAGGACTAACTAAATTCAGCGTCCTCTTCCAAACTACCTCGACTCACTTAGCAGGGCGCTGACTTTTAGTTTCGGCTCTGAAGCCTCGATGAACCATAAGTGGGGGAATTCTGCACTCCCGAACCCCCCCCCCCCCACTACTCAGGCCTTCAGAGAAACTGAAACTTGATTCAGCTTCTGAGCACACAAGTTGCTTATTTCTTCCTTCCTCATCCCCGACTTGTTTCTTGGAAGTGGCCATACGGATAGAGATCTAGGGGTCCTCTGTGGACAATCTAAAAGTGGCTCTCTTTTCATGGGGAAGGCCAGAAATCATGGGGGACCTCCCTAGTCTGGAAGTCCCTTTTTTGTCCTCCTTACCAAGCCAAGTTAGGGCCTTTTCCCACATCAGGTAGGAGAAGAATGGAAAGAATACTACACTTAGAGCAAAAACTCCCAGTTAGAGTTTTTACAAGCTCTTCTTGTTTATTAGCTGTGTATCCTTGTATAAAACAGTTCACCTTAGTGCCTCAGCTTACTCATTTGTAAAATCAGGACTTCTTAACTTAAGGTCCATAAACTTGTTTTAAGAAATATTTTGATAATTATTTCCATAAAACTGGCTTCCTTGGTGATGTATTTTATTTTATGCATTTATCAATGTTATTCTGAGAAGGATTTTAAAGATTTCCCCAGACTGCCAGAGAGGTCCAGGACACAAAAAAGGTTAGGAGTCCTTTCAATGGATGATCTCTAATGATCGAAATCCTTCCAGATGGGAATCCTATGAAGAAGGGAAAACCTTGTTCTGCTCAAGGTTGAGACTTCATTCAGGAGTCTAGTAGGGATAGGCATTTGCTGTTTTCCTACAATTGAAAGAACCCCACCTTAGTCTGGCACAATTCTCTAGCTCTTGCTCAGTTCATAGACTTAGTCCCTAAGTCCCACATAATTCGGGAAGGGCCCAGAAGTCCAGGTGTGTGGGGTCAGGAGGCCAAAGGCAGACACCTTCTTTGATTACCTGAGAGTTTCAGCCAGTTTGTTGCTCTGGACTAAGCAGTTTTCATAAACTAGGAGGCCAGGGAAGAACTGGCAAGAATTTTATTTTCTTGCATAATGGGGGAGAGAGAGAGAGAGAGAGAGAGAGAGAGAGAGAGAGAGAGAGAGAGAGAGAGAGAGAGAGAGAGAGAGAGAGAGAGAGAGAGAGAGAGAGAGAGGAGAGACAGAGGCAGAGAGAGAAAGAGAGAGGGGGGAAGGAAGAAAAGAAGAAAAGAAGTAAGAAAAATATCTTTTGGAGGGACTCCATCCTAGCCACTATTTTATGTCTAATTAAATCCCTGAACAGACATTTTACACCAGGATGAGCTAACCCCCCCCCCCCTTCTCTTCCCTCCCTAACAGAGACAGAGGCCATTTCAGTTTTATTTCAGGTAATAGATGAGAAAGTGGGGTTGAAGATTAAAGATCTGGGTGAAAGAGGAGAGACAAATTTCAGGATTTGCTATCTACTTAGGCATCTGGCAATGGAGAATATTGGGTATCTGTCCTCTTGACAGGTAATATACTTTGTAATATCCCTTGAGAAACCTAGGACAAGATAACGGGGCCTTCTCAGATCTCCTAGCTTTTTTCTGAGCCACTTGACGCCTTGGCACTGTTTAAGAGAAAGAGCTGGGATTGAAGAAGTCCTAGTTCCCTCTTCAAACGAGTGTAAAAAAACTTTTTGGACAAAATGGGTCAGCTCTGGCCCTGCGTCCCAGACCCAAATGATTGGGTGCTTAAATCCAGCAGGGAAGGAGAAGGGAAATTGCTCTTTTACTCCAGGGCATGGCTCACACTTCCTTCTGTCCCCTACCAGAGCATTGTGGTTTTATCCCAAGAGAAGTGAGAAAGGCCCAAATCTCTGCAAAAATTTGTGTTTTCCTTCCCATCCTGAGAGATTCAATTCAGAACTGACTGAGCTCCCTTCAGAAGCTCTTGCATCTGGGACACTACCCCAGGATGTCAGAACCCATTTCCCTTAGGGTAGAGGGGTAGGGTGAAGGCCTCCGAGGGAAGGAAGAACTTTTGTGGAAGTCTGGGAGCGACTCATTTCTGCTTGACTGTTGGGAGGACACCCAAAGTTCCCTGCCCTTCCTCAAGGCCACAAAAGCAGGTCTGTGTACCATCCGGTTGCAGGGAAAAGATTTATGTTGTCTTTTTCCTTATTTTTTATTTCACAAAACTTCAAGCTTTCCATGGAGAAAGATGCCTTTTTTTTTTTTTTTCTTTCTTTCTGGAGAGCTGGCTAGGGTACAGAGGAAGTAGCTTTGGAGTGTGAAATGTCAGATTCCAGGACCACATCTACCACTTACTAACTTTGTAAGCTTTGTACCTCAGTTTCCTCATCTGTAAAACTATTAAAGTATGAATCACAGCATTGTAGAATTTCTAGGGAATTAAGTTTTTAATCTAGCCCAACACCCTCATTCCACAGAGGAAGCTCAGATCCCAGGAGATACAGTCTTCCTCTAGGTGTATGGCTAGCTTCCTCACTGACCTCACAGGGTTGTGAAGAACATGCTTATTAGAGCACTAAGCACTATCCAAATGGAAACCACTCTCACCGATTTTCTTGTTCATCACCTGTTTATTAGCACTATCCCTTGCTCTCCCCCTTCCCCTGCCCACCACAATGATAATCCCATCTCCCCTTTAAGCTCGGGGCTCCCTTGAAGAGGGGATCCTTGGGACCAGAGCTGACCCCCCCTTTCAGCAGTAGGAGGGGAAGTGAGTTAAAATCCACTTCTCACAAAGGCAGTCAAGGCTGCTCTCAGCTTGGAGGCCCAGGCTGACCGTGGGAAAGACGTTACCTTGGCCCGCCAGTGCCTCCCTCTCTCGCCAAGAGCTGGAAAACAGAAGCTTTGCCCATTCCCTGCGAAGCAACCTCCCGTTCCCTTCCAGCTGTTATTCAGTTCTCTGTCCCCCCCCCCAGCTGAAAGATTGCTGCTGCAGCAAGCAGAAGGGCTTCGACATTTAATCAGCCCCATTTCTGATAAGCTCTTAATTTCAACAAACCTCCTTAGCTCCAGACATCTTCAAAATGGAATCTCCCTTATCTTTTTTAGGGAGGGGGGCTCTGAGACAGGCACCAGCAGAGAGTATATATGGGGCCGGGGACACTCAGGATAGTGGGGTGCTGATGGTTGAGATGATGGGGATGGACACTACCAGAATCATCTGATTCGGATCGATGACTAAAGGCTCGTATGATGTTTTGGAAGGCTGAAGGAGGCAGGGAAAGAAACTTTTTCCTGCGGGTCCTCCAGGTTTTTGGTCCCCTTCAGGGCCAGAGGCCTCTGGGCACAACCTCCATAAATAGGTGATGCCGTGAAAAGTGAGACGTGCACAGGGAAGGGTGCTCCACATTGAGGTGCAGGAGCTAATTCTGTCCAGTCTCGGCAGGGGCTGGAGGGCAAGCTGAATGATACATGTCGGGGATCTGTCCAGAATACTCGAGCCAGTGGGTAAAATGTCTTTGGAGTTCAGGGATGAGGGAATGGCCATAGGGTGCGATGAGAAGGCCATCTTGTTCTCCGTTCTTAAAAAAAGGGGGGAAATGCAGAATAAGAAGAGTTCAAAGCTCTCCTCTTTCCTAAAATCCCTGGCTGGTGATGGCCAAATTTTGTTTGGAAATTGTGAATTTGTGTCTTTAACTGGCCAGGTCATTGTGATAAAATAAGCAGTGATTATTGCTAATCACAGAACACCTTTGCAAAGCACCTTGATTTATCTCATTTGGATTAAGGTGTTCATTTAGCATATCTAGCTACTCCATTTTATAGAGAAGGACATGGAGATTCAAAAAAAAATTACTTAAGGTCATCAGGATGGTTTATTGAGGACCCATATAGGGACTGGTCTTGGGTCCTTGTTCATCTCCTAGCATCGTGGTAGCCTGCCCTATAGAACTCATTGCAGATTATCTAATCCAGTCCTTTGAGTACCCTGAACATTACAACTGTGATTTGGATATTTGAGGCAGAACTTGGGGTTCTCTTTGCTTACTAGAGGTGGGGGGGGACTCAGTTCTCAGACCTGTGGCTCAAGTAAAAATCTAGCTGTCCTAGGAGGCTAGCTGGAGCTTCCAGGGTAGGGTGCTGTAGCTTCAGGGAGACCCTGAATCTCTGAAAAACGTCCTGTGGGGTGTGTTGCTAGGGTTAGTACAGGAGCTTAGAAAATGGGTCTAGGGAGGCACCAAAGGGTCTTCCAGGTGAGTTAAATGCGCTAGTTTGTTGCTTTTCCTTTTTTTGAGAGGTAGAAGGAAGATTCCTAGACATGGAGTTGCCTTAGGAGGCAAAGGTTCAAAAAGCCTTTGAATTACTAGCTGTGAGCTTTAGCTAGGACATTTCTCCCTTCTCGCTCCTTACCTCACAATATCATAAGGAAAAAGCTTTGTAAATAGCTACAGGAATGAGAATTAGAGTTATTCTGGACTCAATGAATTTCTTTGGTACCCTGATTAAACCAATGCTCTGCCCCTATAAAGGACACCGTATTAAATTTCAGTACTGAGAGGATTTTGGAGTGGAAAAGGACCTTTAAGATTAACTCCTCCAGTCTCCTCATTTTACAGACTGCAAAATCGGGGTCCATAGAAGTGTCCTCCGAAGTTCATACATTCAGTTGTAACAGGACTTGCATTTGCACCTTGTTCCTTATATCTGCAGTGAAAAATTCCACATTACATCTCCATTCTTTGTAGTAATCACTCCTTGTTCTTTCCCCCTCCCCATCTATCAGAACCCCCCCCCCCCTTTCCTTCGACCCAGATACAAAGCAAGAGACACACAGGGGAGGGGATAGAGGTGGGATGAACCAGAGCCCTGAGTTCCAACAACCTTGGAAGAATGCCTTCTCTCCCTCCCTTCTCCACACCCCTCCCAGATCCAGGAACTCGGGGTGGATTCTCCTATTGTCTCAGATATTCTCCCACTCACTGTGCCCACAATGCCAACACACACACACACACACACACACACACACACACACACACTCCCATTCCCACCAACAATCCAAACCTCTTTCTGCAGTTCCCACCTCCCAGCAGAGAGGAAGAGGACAAGCAACAATTGCTCTTGGTTTTTAGGTGGAAAAAACAAGTAGTAAAAATAGAAATGGCATAGGACAACAGAGGATGCCAGATCTGGAATTAGGTGACTTAGGGTTTTAAGCAAGACATTTACCTTTTCTGGGACTCAGTTTTCTTATTTGTAAAATGAGGAAATTGGATTCGGTGGCTTCTAAGGTCCTTTCTTTTCAGCTCAAAGTTTATAAATCCATGCAATAAAAGTGTTCATTTCTCCATGCCACATAATATCTAAGGAGTAAGCAAATCCAAACCAATTCAGTAAGGGGGCCTTTCTTTTATCAAGAGTTGAATTTGTGTCAAATTTTATCTCTCAACTACTCTATGGGGGGTGTAGAGATGAGTATCATTCTCCCCATTTAATCCATGGGAACCCCAAGGTCAGGAGGCCGTTTGACTGGCTGGGGGGTTTATACAAAACACCTGGGGAAGATGATGGGGAGCAAAGTTGGTGTTCTGGTCTCCTGGGCTGGGAACGAAGGAAAAGGGAGTCCAAAGCAGAGGCAGGCTCACCGAGGAGGGCTCGAAGCCAAAACACCCCTTCTATAGTAGCTAACTTGGGGGATCCGGGTGTAAACTGTGATGAACCGAGAAGCAGCCGACTGATAACATTTACTCGGTAATTACATTAAAAAAATTCGGGCTTGTTTCACTGGCTCCAAGTCACTAATGAAAGTTGGTGCCCGGGCTGCAGATTTACGGTTTGATGTCACTAAGGGGTCACCGGAGCGAATTCATTTCACTTTCTGAATCTGCTTGGTCCCGGGAATGAACTGGCTGTTTGATTTTGGGGAGGAGAGCAACTTTCTCCAGAAGGGGAAAGTAGTATTTCGGTGGAGGCTTTTTAACCCTGGGGACCTGGATGTCAATCAGTTAGAAAAAAGTTGAGGAGCAGCTTTTTGAATGGCGGAGGGACTCTAGCCATCTCCTTTCTTCTTCCCTCCCTCCTTTCCTCCTTTCTTTTTTCCCTTCCCTTTTTCTTTTTTTTTGCTCTCCCATATCTCAACCCCACATCCCATGCTACTTAATAGATAGTAATAGGGTAAAATGGTATGGTTTTTAATTGTTTTACCGTGTGTGTATGTGTGTGTGTGTGTGTGTGTGTGTGTGTGTGTGTGTGTGTGTGTGTGTGTATACAAAGGGCGTATCCTCATCCACTACCACGGGGCTGGGGAGGGGGAAGAATTCCGAGAGCCTCTAGCCCTAGGATGGAACCTTCTAAGGGAAGCTGGCCCCACTGATCCCTGTGCTTCTTCTTGCTGCTCCCAGGATACAGCACGGTCACTTTTGACGGGACACCTAGCTACGGACACACGCCCTCGCACCATGCAGCGCAGTTTCCCAATCACTCCTTCAAACACGAGGATCCTATTGGTCAGCAAGGCTCTTTAGGTAAGAATGAAGAGAAAAAAATATGGGCCTACCATCACTCAACCCAGTCTGGATGCAGGCCATCGTGACTTAAGGAAGGGTAATGGAATGGGTGCAGAAAGAGGCCATGGAGTCCCTTTTCCTGACAACAGGGTGCCTGCTTTCAGCTCCATGGATTGGGGAGGAAAGCAAAAGATGATTTTGATTCACCTCCCATACCATCCTGCTACCTTACCTCCAGAGCCGGGACCAGCCATAGATCAAGATAGGTGGGATGCTAGAAAGTCACAGTCAAGGTCTACATTTGAAAATCGCTTGTTTATAAGAGCTTAAAGTATGGGGTTTGCACCAACCTAGCTAAATTTGGAGAAGCTTCAGGTATTTTTATTTGAGGGGAGGAAAAGGGGAAAGCCACAGCAAGGAGAACTGGATGGAGCTTTTAGCTTTAGAGTCAGGTTGATTTGGGTTCAGTACTATCTCTGATACTGACCATGGGCTATTCATTTAAGCTCTCAGTCTTCCAGGGAATACATTAAAACCTTAAACGCATTAAGTGATCCCTTTGGTGAAGGCAAGTTCCAAACCGGGAGTTCCCTAAGCTGATGCAATGACAGGTTCCACTCCCTTTCCAAACTCCCACCCAACAAAGTTATGAAGAACCTTCTAGTAAGGGATGGAATGGTTCAAATATGCTTGTGGGGAGGAATATCCACTTGACAAAATACTAATTTTGGGGGGATATTTTGAATACATTTAAAAGAATAAATAATTTAAATGCCAGGGTTGTTTCCCTCCGCAACCACCGCCCCCTTCTTTAATCCACAACAGGCAGGTGCTTCTTTTGTATTAAATCAAACCACGAGCCATTGAAGGCTTGAAGCCTCCAGTGGTCGGAAATACCGTGTTGAAAAGGGGATGGGGGATGGGAAGGGAGAAGAGCAATGTTCTAACCCGGGGGAACCAGGACAATTTTCAAGCCTTGCCTAGGGGACAGGTAAGACTTTGTTCGGATTCTGCCCACTCCACAAAAAATCGTGACTGTCCCCTCTCCCACCTCTCCCTTCCACAGGCGAGCAGCAATATTCCGTGCCTCCCCCGGTCTATGGATGTCACACGCCCACCGACAGCTGCACCGGCAGCCAGGCCCTGCTGCTCCGGACTCCCTACAACAGGTAAAAACTCCCCTCCTCGTCCTTCCGATCCTGTCCCCCATCTCGTCTTAGAAGCTGTATCCTTCCGCGAAAGAGGGACCTGCGCGCTGTCCTGGGTCCTGGGATCCAACTCGACGCCTCTCTGTAAATAGCAACGGAGTGGCAGTTTCTTGTGGGAAATGCTGGGAGCTTAAGGACGGTTCATTGCCTCTCCCAGTGCAGACCCCCAGAGAAAGGAGGGAACAGGAAGGAGATACCCGGAGGAAGATTCAGCCTATCGAGGTTTGCCTTAACCACATGCCTGAAACTCCCAGACAGAGAGGAGCTTGGTCAGGCTCTGGTCAAGGAAAGCTCACCTTGCTCCTTACTCCTAAATTCAGGACCTCTACTTTTGTCTTAGCATTTCCATTTTGGAATTGTTTTACACACTAACAAGGACAATACATATGTCAATGTCAGTCTAAACATGAATCACAATAACAATAATCATCGTTTTCTCCAGTTTTTGAGAAGGATAACAAAGATGAGACAATCTTGATGATGATTATGGCAGTGATGGTGATGTTGATGATAATATGGGGGCATCCCTATAGTCAGGAAGACCTGGGTTCCAATTCTTTCTCATACAGGTCATGTGACCCTGGGCAAATCAATTAATCCCTTCACTGCCTCTAGTCGACTGTCTCAGACTGCGGGTCGCAGAGAAATTGCTGATGGGCATAATAGTGAAAGTTTCCTCTCTGGGAGTTCCCAATACCAGGGACACCACAGGTCTGGTCTCTCCCCATTCCCACACTCACAATAACAATGGTGATGATAATGATGACGGTAATAGGGAAACAGAATTGTGCAGTGAATAGAGTTTTTGATTTGGAGTTAGCAAAATCTGCCTGATTTGATATCCGATTCTGTGTGACCCACCTTAACCTCAGAGTAAAATGGGGCTAATAATAACTATATACCTCCCTCTCAGGTTTTTGAGAGTCTCCAAGTAGATAATAAATATGTGGAAAATGCTTTGCAAAATCAAAGTCGTGATATGAATGTAAGCTTGTTATTTTTAATCAGGTCTGATGAGGAAAGGCAACAGGTTTTCAACGTAAACACTCACTAATTACCAATTTGATTGAGGGAGATGAAGAGACAAAGCTGTGTCTTATTTTAGTAACAGTTTATTTTCTATAAAGCTGGCATTTTTAACCAGGAGTCTACAGAGCCAGGAGGTCTGTGAAGTTAGAAAAAAATATTTCCATCTCATTAGTTTCTTTTCTTTTTACTTAGTAATTTAAAAAAAATTTTTTTTGCGATTACATCTTTTTAAGATTTTTGAGCCCCCAATTTTCCTTCCTCCTTTTCCTCCCCCCTCACCGAAATGTTAATTTCTTTTGTCATACATTGATTTTATACATTAAAAATATAATTCTGAGAGGGGGTTCTGAGATAGGGTTCTCCAGACGGCCCGAGGGGTCCAGGACACAAGATAGTGCATTGTTATTATTCGCATTTGACAAATGGGGAAACTGAGTTGCTGGGACTCGTGCAGCAAACAGACAGGAAAGCCCAGAGGTCTGAGAGTGCTTCCATCCGAGCGTGGCTCCCGCAGGATTCTACGGAGCCCCGGGGTGTGGTGGAAAGGAGGGTTCTTTGAATTCGCAGTTTCTCTGGGCCTCAGTTTCCCGAGGCTGGATTCCGGGGTTCCTTCGCTCTGACTGATGGGCGCTCTAACCTTTCTGGGAGGCTGCCTCTTCCTTTCCCTTTCGGGAGCCTCGGAAGCCCTTTGGCCATCGGGCCCCGTGGGCGAGGCGCGTCTCGGGCCGCAGCCGCGCTCTCCCCAAGGGCCGCCTGGAAGGGTCACGGCCCGGAGAGCGCTCCAGACCGGGCCGGGGGCCGGAACGGCGCGCAGGCCGCTAGCCGTGTCTGCCTCGCAGCCGCCGCCGTGGCAGGGAGGCAGCCCCAGCTCGGGCCCTTTGTCCGGCTCTCGGGAGCTTGGAGAGCGGCTTTCCTTCCCTCCTCTGCACCTCCCTCCCCCCACCTCCCCTCCCCAAAATTTATTCTTCAACTTTTGGTGAACTTGGCTTCAGGCCCGCGACTCCGATAGGGTTGCTTAGTAACTCGGGCGCAGACAGCGGGCGCAGCCAGGGCCTGGAGGGGAGGAGGTGGGAATGGGGATGGGATGGGGTGGGGGAAGCTGGGAGGAAGAGGGGAAGCGGCCGCGTAGCGTTTTCCGGCTTTCCATTGGCCTCTCATTACCTCATCGTCCCCCTCCCCCCGCTGGGGGGGGGGAATCCTGATACTTCCCATTATCCCCCACCCCCACCCAGCTCCTCTCCTTTTTCGCGGGTAGCGGGAGGGGGGCAGGGCTGACGTCAAAGGAAAGGAGGTAGTGAGGTAATGAAGGAAGGAAAAAGGCCTGTCAGGAGAGATTGAGTGGGGGCGGGGGGCAATGACAGAGACTGGTCCTCTGCTACCTCAGGTGGGGAGGAGGGGCTCTGGGCGAGGTCCGCCCGAATCCTGCGGACCGAAGGCTGCTCTTTGCGAAGGCCGCGAGGATCTCCTGTTTCTTGCCCACACGCGGCCCGGTCTCGGGTTTGCCATCTATTCCCTTTCGTGGGTCCAGAAGCCGCGCGGGGCAGCGCGCCTAGTTAGGTCTCCGCAGGGAGACTCGCTCGCCCAGCCGCGCTGCTCCGCTCCTCTCCATCCCCGAGGCTTGCTGCAGCTGGCCTTTGCCTTTACTGCTCCTGCAGCTCGGAGAGCGCCCCGGCCCCGCGGGCTTCTGGGTGACCCAAAGGGAACCGGAGCAAAGCTGGGGCTCCCGATCCCGCGGTCCGCCTGGTCTGTCCTTGGAGTGTCTGCGTAGGGGGGTCGCGGAGGGCGCGGCAGAGCCAGGAGTTTGCCAGCTGCCGGGAAGGGGGGTGGGCCCGGGCCGCAGCACCCTTAGCCCGGTGCCCAGCTCAGGCTGGAGCCCCCGGCCCAGGCCCAGGGTCACACTTTCGACAGCCCCTCTCCGGCCGGCCCGGGCCTTGGGCGTGGGCCCTGGCCTTTGTTCGCTCGCCCCACCTAGTCTCGGCCCTCCTGGCACACCGAGAGCATCCCCTTGCCTTCTTCGAAGGCGCGAGATGCCGAAAGCCCGGGTGGGGGAGTGGGAGCCAGCTCCAGGGAGGAGGCGGGAGGGGGACAGCCGGGCGCCTCTGGGGACTCCAGGGAAGGAGAAGGGATTGGAACAGGAAATCGGGCTCGGGGGAGCTGGAGGAATCTGGCGAGCCTCTGGGAAGTGTTGCTGCGACCCACTAACACACACACCCTTCCCTCCCCTCCTCCCAGCCCTTGGGACCCCCGGGGGAGGGAGGTCACCTCCTCTTTCCTCTCAGAGGCCCAGATCCCTTTTAATTAAAGTGATCTAGGAGGTGCCTGGGGTTTTGAGTTGGAACCGCTTCCAGGCCCCCGGGGGCGGAAGCCTTGGCTAAGGAGCCCTCAGCCGAAGGAAGGGAGGATACCAATCCCTCTCCCCCAAATCCCCTCAAGGCCAGCCTGTGTCCCGAGGGCTGTCTGCTTTGTGTGTTGGAGGGAGCGTGGGTCACGCTACTGTCCGAAGCTCGCAACCAGAGACTTGACTGTTCAAGGCAATTCTCAGGGATCAGTGGTCCAGACAGCTGCTAAGATATTCCTTTCTCCCTCCTCCCCCTTTTGTAGCTACTATTTCTCCGAAGGGCCGGCCCTTACCAGCTGGGAATGCTCTGGGGCCGGGAATAAGAAAAAAATCCTTATAGAAAGGACTGTATTCTATTGAGCTGCTTCCCCCTCCCAGAATCCTTTGGTGAACACTGCTTATGAAAGACCCCTCTCCTCAAAAAGGAGACTTTCTCCTTAGGACTAATCCTAGAGCTCAAGTACTTGAATGCAATTGAAATGTCCTTAAATCATTCATGTTCACCTCCCTTCGAATGACTCAGACTTCTTGTTGTTACCGTTTGGAAGTTGGCAGAGTCCAGTGAAAATCTGAGGAGCTCCCCATCATAGATTTTAGAGCTGAAATCCACCTTCAGGTTCGTGGAGTCCAATTCTATCATTTGACAGTTGAAGAAACTGAGGCACAAAGAAGTCATAACATAAAACCAAGGCTTTTGATTTTTAAAAAAGCTTGCTCCTAATTCAATTAAACAAACATCAAATTCTTAGTGTGTGTCACAGGTAAGGGACAGAGTGTTAGTTCCTGGGAATACAAGGACAAAGCCAGTTTAAAGGCCTTTCAATCAAAGGTCTTGTTTTTTCTATAGAGGAATATAAGTGTAGAGAGAAATCAATAGACCAAATTTAGACCCTTCCCTCAAAAAAACAATTGTAAAATAGCCTTAATAGGGGAGAGTATACAAATAACGGGGCATCTAGGTTAATGTAGATAAAGTGGAAGCCTGGAATTGGGAAGATTCATCTTCCTGAGTTCAAATTTGGCTTCAGATGCTTACAGTATGACTTTCAGCAGTTCATTAAGCTGGTTTGCCTCAATTTCCTCACCTGTAAAGTGAACTGGAGAAGGAAATGACAAACCATCCCAGTATCTTTACTAAGAAAACCTCAAGTAGGGTTGCAAAGAGTTGGGCATAACTGAAATGACTGAACAACAATATCCCATCCTCCATATACTCCAAAGATACTGGGGGGTGGGACTTGTCATTTTCTTTTCCAGCTCATTTTACTGGTGAGTAAACTGAGGCAAACAGGGGCAAGTCACTTGTCCAGGTCACATAGTAAGCATTTGAAGCCACTTTTGAAGTCAGGATGAATCTTCTTGACTCTAGCTTCAGCACTCTATCCACGGCACTAGTTACAGCTGAAAACAATTCTAATTGTGTTATTTAAACATTACCACTATCATCATTATTAGTCACATTTATCTGGTTAGTAAATGTTTGTTGATTGATTGAAAAGTGGAGTAGCATTTTCACCTCAAGAAAATTCTTGGTTGAAATTCAAAATCCCTCTTTGTTTTCCCAGACATTCTTCCCCCTTCTTCTTTCTCAAGTAATGAGTCTCAGAATTTACATTAAATTAAACAGAAGTTTGAAGACAGACATATATGGGAGGGACAAGTGTGAGGCTATGGGTAGGGAAACATCTTCAGTCAAGTTTCTTGAAGAATTAGGGATCCATAAGGATAAAGAAGAAGGGATCTGTAAGATTTGCCAGGCTGCCAAAGGGAACCATGACATAAAAAAGTTAAGGGTTAATTACTGCATTTTGAAAACTTTTTCATGTTAACTCCCACAGTGAGAAATACTGAGTATCAAGTTCCTATCTGAAAAACAAAGTCTCCACAAGGAGAGCCTCCTGTTTTCTTGGCACAGCGATGAGGATAGCCCCCTGATTTCAAATCTTTCCAAGTGGAATACACCCTAATTATTCAGAAGAATAGCCCTAGGATGGAGGGGGCCAGGCATCCCATCTCCTAGACCTAAAGCTACCCTTTTCTCAGCACCTTAAGTCTGTTTATTATTAAGAGAGTCTGGCAGCATTGGTTTCCACTTCTCTTCCTGGGAGCCGCCTCAAAACCTAAATCTACCGCTTCTCTCTTTTCTCCTAGACCTCTCACCCCTAAAAACCTTCTGTGACTCCTTCCTTCCCTCATCTGTTGTTATTCAATAATTTCAGTTGAGACAGACTCTTCTCCATCCCTTCTGAAGTTTTCTTAGCAAAGATATTGGAATGGTTTGCCATTTCCTTCTCCAGCTCATTTGCACAGATAAGGAAACTGAGGCAAATAGCAGGTTAAATGACTTACCCAGAGTCATACAGCTAAGAAGTATCTGAGTCAGGACTTCCTGACTCCAGGCCCAGTGCTCTATCCACTATATTTCATCGCTGCCCTCCCCCTCTCTTCAATAGCCCAAACAATGGTGTAACCCATTCTGCTTGTTTCCATTGTCCATTGCTGATCCTCTTGGAGTGTTTGGAAAGATGCTAGTAAAATGAAATGATATATGTAAAAGGCTTTGCAACTTTGAAGCCCTTTCTAAGTTCTAGTTATCATCATCATCATCATCATCATTATCATCATCATCATCATGATGTTCCCAACCTATGTTTGAATCATAGTCCCATGTCCCCTCCAGATTTAAAGTCCCTGTTCTGTATCCTCTTTCTTCCACCTCTGTTTGATTGTTGCTGGGTTCAGGAGTCGTGTTTTGGCTTCTATCTTTGAATTCAAACACAGTAGGCACCCAATATACCCTAACAGATTGACTGGTGACAGCTACAGAAAAAGTTAGCTGATCCACTTCTTATGTCATCCCCCCTTTAGCACTGAGAAAGCCCTACCTTCAGATACTTCAATGAACACATTATTTATCAGTGACCAGTTTAAATGGAATCCTTTCTACCTCCTATATACTCCCTTTCCCCCCTCCTTCTTATGGGTATTTTGAGAGTCTGAGTTTTTTTTTTTGGCATAATGTTAGCATTAAAAGGGATCATAGAACATAGAATGTCAGAGTTGGAAGGTACTGGACTCAGAGAGGAAGTAACTTTCTAAGTGACTTTGTGGTAGAGTTGGGACCAGAGTCAAGGATGCACAGGGTCATGACTTTGGAGCTGGAAGTCAACTTAAAGACCATTGACTTCAACCTCTTCATTTTTACAGACAGGGAAAACTGAAGCACAGACCAGTTAAATGATTTTTACTCAGGGTCACATTGCTGGTCTGAGAGGGGTCCTCCTAATTCTTAATTTGTATTCCATTTACTACACCATGTTTCCAATATATCAAATTATCTCTCTACTCAAAGAAAAAAATGACTGCTGGCTTTTATGTTTAATTCACAACTAGTAATTTCGTTAATTGGTGATCTCAGCAATAGATTTTTGTTTTTGTTGGTTATTATTTAATTTTATTGAAACATTTTATTCTGTACCCAATAACCATCAGCAAAAACCAAACGTCCAAATGAGTAAATAAAAATGTAAAAACCATTGCAAAAATTCCAAAATATTTATAAAGTTATTTTTAAAAAAGGATATGCAAACTTTTTTTTTTGAGGAGACAGTGGATTTTATTGTTCTGGATTAGGAATTTTATCAGTGCAGAAACTTTGAGGTAGAAATTTTATCCCCCTATGCAGAAAGCAGCTCAAGAGAACTGCTTGGGGGAATTGTGAGGTTAAATTTCTTACTTGAATGCCCAGATTTGAGATTGGTCTTCCATCCACTACTCCATCCTTCTTCTCTTATCCTTAGTTTAACAAAATAATATGGAAAACATCCTGTTTCATTTTCTGATCTTTCTTTTTTTCAGTTTATTTTTCTGCTATTATTATTTTTATTAACATACTTGGGTACATTATTTATCAAATTGGTTAATCATTGTTTATTATAGTGTTTTGATTCTGCTTTTCTTCCTCTGAATCACCTCACATAAAACAACACTGAATGATATCAGAACTCTGACCAGTGCAAACAATCAACTAGTCAATCAGCTAACAAGCATTTATTAGGTACCTTCTTTGTACCTGGAACTGTTCTAGGTCCTGGGGAATACAGAGAAAAAAGTGAGATAGTCCCCTGCCTTCAAGGGACCATTCCATCAAAGGGCAGCTAGTAAAACATGCCCCTCCTCCCTTGGCAGAGCTGATGGTTTGGTAGGTTTGGGGATGAGACACATATGGTTAATGTGTGTGTTTTTGCTTAATTATATATTTTTATGATTCTACATAGGGCATGGACAAGTAGAAGAAACTTTTCATTTTTCTTGAATTTTGAAAAAAATTCTGAATGTAAGAAATCAAATAAATATTTCCATGACAAAAGTGGAATTGAAAAAAAAAACAAAACAGGATTATACCTAAGACAGAGCATCTATTATGTACAACTTGATATTCCTTTTACAAAGTTATCATGGATCTTTCTTTTCTGCTCCTTTCCTTCCACCGCCACCCCATAGCAACCTTTAGACACAAATATCTAAATCTATATCTATATCTATCTATCTATAGATATAGATATAGATATATATGAGAAGAGGTATTATTGGGTAGCCATAGAGTACTTTTAAAAAATTAGCTATCATGTTCATTAACGTTTTCAAGGCATTTTATATATATATAACCTCATTTGATCTTGTTAACATCCCTGGGAGGTAAGCATTAAAATTATCTCTATTTTTTTGATAGATGAGGAAACAGGTTAAATGATTGGTCCAGGCTTATACACAGCTAGTGTCCGAGGCAAGATTTGAACTCAGATTTTTCTGAATCCAGCCCCAGAACTATATTCTCTCTATATTTCATATATATACATACATATATATGTATGTATATATGTATCTTTACACACATATATACAGGTATGGATATGTATAGTTTGTATATATACTAACACATGCTTTTATACCCTAAAATATATGTGTATGTATATATACATAATAAAATATAAAATTTTACATATTTACATATAAAATAGTATACTATGTACATATTTATATATATACATGTGTACCTAAATACATACATACCATATACACATACCTATATATACATATACATATATATGCCACAATACTTATATACCCTAAAATTCATATAATTATAAATATAATATTTACATATAATATATACATATGTACTTGTGTATCCTAAATAGACACACAAACATATATTTAGAGTACATTAGTAGCTGGATCACTGAGTCAAAGGTGATGAAGTTTTGTACCTCTTACAGTTCATTTTATGTAGATTATTTAGCAGTGAATACAGAGATGCTAGTCAGAAAGTTTCAGTTTTGTTCTGAACTTGGCAGGTCGGACTGTTCTAAAAGCGTGACCTAGGTTGTAGGTTTGTCCCCTAATGTAAGCATATAACTGTGCAACCAGGCCAGTGTTAGAGGTGGGGGTGGGGGGGAATGTCTCACAGCTCTCCTCCTTCTTTCTGCTCCCAACTTTTCAAGAGAGTGCCCAGAAGATGCATCTCATATAGATAGATATCACAGGTGGCTGTCCCTGATCATCAGGATAAAAAAAACCATGATTTGTCCTCCAGGGTAGTAGACAGTACCATACTACAGTCCAGTGCTTCAAGGCAGATTTGATCAGCAAGGATGAAATCCAGTGACAATTATTCCCTCTCCAGCCTTTTGGTTTACGAATAGAAGCTAAGTCTCTGACTGTGACTCTTGGCTAGCTAGTAAGCAAGAGTGAAAAGTTCTGTAACTTGAGAGAGAGATCATAAAAACAAGTGAGTTTGGGACTAGAAGGAAGATTAGAGGTATTTCTAAGGAGTCAGCTTCCAAGGCAACATGGTAAGAAATGTGTGCGGGGGAAAGTCCCTGAGTTGGAGACTTGCTCTTTTGGTCATAAAAGAATTCTTCAATGTAGCACTCAATCTCTCTGTCTCTCTCTATCTCTCTCTCTCTGTCTCTCTCTCTGTCTCTGTCTTTCTCTCCCTGTCTCTCTCTCTCTGTCTCTCTCTCTGTTTCTCTCTCTGTCTCTGTTTCTCTGTCTCTGTCTCTGTTTCTCTCTCTCTCTCTCTCTGTCTCTCTGTCTCTCCCTCCCCCCCCCCCTCTCTCTCTCTCTTGGATAGTGTGAAGTGTGAGGAATAGAAATGAGAGTGAGTGATAACAGCAGACATTTGAAAGATCAGAGATTTCCATCCTGGATGAGTTGTCCAGTTTTGACATCTCATTTGTCCTTCTCTTGGGGAAAATGGCCCCTTTAGTCCAGCTTGCTTCTCCAGCTCCCAAGACCCGATTCTGAGACTCCTAACATCCAAGATAGGGCATCTCTTCGGCATGACAGAGACAGCCACCAGTTACGGCTCCTGTCAAGAGGGAAGGGATTTTCCTACCTTGTGCTCACTGAATGTAGTAAACACTGGCAAGGTTCAACATTTACTGGGAATCAAGCTGGGATTTTAAGAGGGGGGATGGAGGAGTTCCAGGCTGGATTATGGCTGTTTAAAAAAAGTTTTGTGCGGAGGTCAAGAACTTGGTCACCCAGCGGTGTAGGCCAAAACAACCAAATGATCTACTACTGATTTCCTTTTATGTTCTTTTTTGTTGCTTAGGGCTGACTTCCTTTCATTTGCCTCCAACTCGTATGAATCCCAGTTGTAGAATAGAAGCCTCTTCCCTCTCTCAGCTGCCCTCCACTTCAAATATTTCTTACAGAGAAAATAAATAAATGTTTTTAACCTGAAAAAGAACTTGAAAACATTTTGGGGAGTTTGTGACCTTGAGTCTTTTATTTTAAAGCTTCCTTTAAAAAATTTATTATTTTGTTTATTCACATTTTAGGATGAGCTTCTTCTGCATACTTAAAATTGTATTTTTAGCAAATTTTTGTTCCTAAATTTAACCTGTGCAGCACACTATGAATATGTACACATATTTACACATATATATGTAAACATGTGTACAATACACATATGTATTTATGTAATACAGACATCATACACTTATACATGATTGAGAAATTAGATGGCACTGGAGCAGGAGTCATAAAGATCTGGGTTCATATCCAACTTTGTGACCCTGAACAAAATCATTTAAGTTTGGTCTGCCTCAGTTTCCTCATCTGTAATAATAATACCTGTCTCCCAGGGTAAAGTGAGATGGCACAGTGGATAGAGTTCCGGGCCTAGAATCAGAAAAGACATATTTTTCTGAGTTCAAATTTGACTTCAGATACTTACTAGCTGTGTGATCCTGAATAAGTCCCTTAATATGTTTAATGAGTAGAAGGAAACAGCAAATCATTCTAGTATGTTTGCCCAAAAAACTCTAGACGGAACCATGAAGAATCAGATATGACTGAGCAACAATAATCCAATTGTGAGGATTATTAAATGTAAGCTGTTTTGAAAATCTTAAAGTACCATAGTAATGTTAATTATTATTCTTATGTATATGTTGACATAAAACATATCTTGCCACTGGACCCAGATGGCTCTGGAGGGGAAAATGAGGCAGGTGACCTTGCTCAGGTAATTCCCTTGTATGTCATGGCATCCCCTTCCTTATATCATAGTCCTCCTTGAGAACAAAGGATACTTACCCAAAACATAAACACATACATACACACACTATCATATTTATGGAACTTATACACACATATACATGTATACACACATCAATATCTATATCACATCTATGGAACTTGTCTTCCAGTGCAAATATACATACACACTTGTGTATATTTATCTATATATATCTATATATCTATATCTATATCTATCTATCTATCTATCTATCTATCTATCTATCTATCTAAAACACTATAATCTATACTGATACCTATATCTATGAATATTTCTTTTTAGTAGTGGAGGAAGTTGTATATCAGGGAGTTCTGGATACCAGTGATATCTTTCTTTTTTTTTTTTTTTTCCTTTCACCATATTTTCCTCAGAATCCCTCCCTCATCCTCCCCAAAAGCCATCCCATGTAACAAATAGCATTTTTCATAGACAAAGAAAAAGAAGAAAAAATCCACATGTGATCAATCTACTGAAAAAAGTCTGCAAACTTAAGCCTTTTTTTACACTAAAAACAATGATTTCTTTTCTCTGTGAGAAATAGCTGAAGTGGAGGGCCCTCGAAAGAGGGAAGAGATGCTTGGCTAGATAATTTCTAAGAACCGGTCCAGCCCTATGATCCCATAATAGCTTCTGTTTCTGTACTGAGTTCAGATCCTCTTATCTCAAGACCCACTTTGCCCTGTGCTAAAGAGAAGGGAGGGATTGGAGGCCCAGATTTTTGACTCTTTGTCATCCTCTGTGCAGCCTAGATCCTTTCTCCATCTATAGGTATTTGTTCTTGTAGGTTTTTCTGTGGAGACAACAGTAGGTTGGGAGTTGAAATTCGTTCTCTGAGGCCATTATTATTATTACAGGGACTCAGAGTATGACTTCCTTTTCCATTTGTTGGCTTCATCTTCAAAGTTCCCTTTTGAACAGGTAGGATTTGCAGTTCTATTTAATTCAACAAATACATTAAACCTCCATTTTATATACAAATTTTTTTGTAATCTAAGTTGGGAATACAAAACCCCCATCTCTCCCCAACCAAAAAAGGAAACTAGCTTCTGTCTTCAAGGACCTTTTCCATTCTTCTGGGATAAAGAATAAAGCATTACATGGATAAACAAATACACACTATATTTAAAATAATACTTATTAATTTTGAGACCAAATTTTGAAAGTGACCTTTGATCTAACTGTTGCTTTTCAGCATTGTGTTATGGATGTTTTTCTCAGCACTAATTGCTTCTTTAGTTTTTCTTGGAAAGGGATTCTTGAAAACCTGGGATTGAATCCTGGCTCTGTAATTTACTTCTTCTATGACCCTGTCACATTCCCACTGTTACTTCATCAGTAGAGAAGCTTGGATGAGAGAGGACTCTTCTAGCTCCAAATCCTATGTTCCTAACTTCAGCTGGGAAGGTGGAGCTGGTTCAGTAGGCTGAACTTCCAAGCGTCCCCTGGGAACAGTAGGAAGGATGTGGTTAAAACGAGGCTGATCCCTAGCATCACCACTGGCAAAGCAGTCTGGGGTGTATTCTCAACCCCACCCCTTCCAATCCCCTCCTAGCAGATTCCAGCCTGGAATACTCATTAGGAAGACAAGGATAATGAATAGGTCCTCCTACCAGGATCCTGGTGAGATCTTCATCTCCCAAAACAAAAGCCTATGTGGTAACTTCTGGGGAAATCATAGAATGAAGCAAGGATCATGCAATTCATTGAAGGTAGAACAAATTAGTGATGCGGAATCTGACTAAGGTGGGGTGTCTGGGGCTTTGCTTAGGGCATCAAAATTTTAGATGGCATTGACAACATAGCTCTTTAAATGCATAAATTAAATTAATTTTAAACAGGAAATTAATGTCTGGTCGCACTCTACCTGAATTATTCCCCAACTGTCCATTCTTGGAAACCACTTTTGTATCCCAAGTATTTCAGAGTTCCCCTTTCTGGAGGGTGGACAGCTGGTATATATGGTGAAACTTTATTGAAGATGCTCCCTCCATTAATCTTCCTGAAAGTGGATGTTTTCTAGGGGGCATCAGAATATTAGTCTTTCTCCAAGTCATGCTTCCCATCCTTAAAAAAAAAAAAATTGCATCACTGGTTGCAATCACTGGTTCTGCCACAAGATCCATAGGAGACCCTGCCTTCAAAAAACTCAAATCTTATTCAAATAACCATTTTAATTTGAAATTGTTTTCTTGAGGAAGACCATAGAACAATCTGCTATTCATTCTCTCTCTCTCTTTCTCTCCTTCCATACATATATACATTTTCCTAAAAAAAATATGTATATATATGTATATATATACACACATATATACATACCTACATATGTGCGTGTGTATATATATATATATATATATATATGTATATATATATATATATATTTTTTTTTTTTTTAAGGAAAAATTATCCTGTGTCCAAGAGCTAGTTACTTCAGTGTCAGTAACCTTTGACCTATTCTCTTTGTCTTGTGCCCTTTGAACTCAAACCCAGGGCTGCCCAAACTGTGAGGATCCCTCAGGTGCAAGCCAAAGATACAGAAATGTTTTTTGAGAAGTCTGTCTCCTGCAACTCCTGAAAATCCCAAGACTTTTTTTCCTGTGTCACACTAATGAATTAAAATGAGGAAGGATTCGGGGATTGGGACTAGGCAAATTGTCAGTAGGGCTGAGTGATTTTAGTGGGTGAGCAATATTTTTTAAAAAGAGGAAAAAAATTGTCACAAAAATATACAGCTGCCTGGGGAATACAATGCTTGTTGGCTTAGATTAATGACAAGATGAATAAATGGATTGCCTGATGAAAAGGCGAGGGAGAACAAAAACCAGTTGAAATTGTGGAGGAGGTCTCTTATTAATGAACTGTCAGCCTGGAGAAAGTGAGCGGAGTCTCCTCCTGGAAATGCACTGAGCTGGCGCTTCTAATAAAAAGCTGGGTCCTGCAGGAATTAATTACACTCGCCTTACAGCAAAGAATTTCTGGAATTGTGCAATGTGGTGGCACGGACCAGCACCGGTTGCTGTTGCCAACCGTAGGAAAGTTTAATATTTTCTTTTTTTTTTTGGGAGGGGGAAGGGGGATGACATGCAGGATATTATAGTAGCATAATAGCCAGTCAGACAAGAGCATGAATGATGGCGGCCAACCTGTCTGACAAATGATGCTTTGCATACTTGGAGTTTGAAGTCACTTGACTTTTCATATGCAAAATCTCCTCTTGGAATCTGATTTGCTCGTTATCAGAAGTTCCTGCCCTGGGGAGTTAAAAAATCGTTTTTTGGACGGGATTACATGAGACTCAGATGTGTTTTGCTTTGATTAATCAAACTTTGGAGAAAGCACAGTGCTGTCTTCATTTACTCGGAATGGCGGCCGTGTCCATCATCGCCCCGCGGAAGCCTCCTTCCTCAGCGTCCTGTTTCTGTTGGCTCGACAGAAATGTCTTTTTTAATTAAAGCTTGGTGCTGCCCGGGCCTGGTGAAGCAACTCAAAGGCATTGCCATGTGGAGAGGGCAGATTCTTCGGATTTGCCATGCATTATTGCTTATTAAATGTTGCTCGCTAATTCGCTGGGTTCTGAGATGCCATGTATGATGAGTAAAGGCTTTTTCCTAGCTTTTGTATGTAGTGGTCCTGGCTGGGTGAGGAGTCCAACACTTAGTAGGTCCACAATTTGTGCACTGATTAACAAGGGGGGAATTATATCTGTATCCCCAGGCCTTAGAACAGTGTCTGATCCATGGTGGTAAATGCTTATCGAGTTGTTGACTTGACTTTCCTGGACCTCAGTTTCCTTATTTGTTAAGTTCCAGTATTGAAAAAATGGCTTCTGAGGTCCTTTCAGCACTAGTTCTACCATCCCATGATAATAGACACATTTTTTTAACCTCTTCAAACCTCAAGAGCTTCCCTAGGACTCAATCTAAGTCACAGATGGGTTGTGATTCTCTGTATTAAGCAGCAAGTATTTCTAAAGTACCTACTGTGTACCAGCCACCAGCTCCTCTCCTCCCCCCAGCATCCTTTCTGGCAAAACATCATTCTCCATATTGATTTTCTCTTCTATCTCACATCCACTTGTGCTGACCAACCCATCACTCTTCATTTTCCATTATTTTGGGCCACCACAAACCATGTAACCTTTTTCTTTTGATTAAAACAACTTAATAAATTTTCACAAACACTTATTCTGCTCTCCTATACATTTTAGCTCCAGGCTTTTGACTTGAATTTGAGATTATAGAGTCTAAATGACCTTTCATACGATCAGTCTCTACAGCTTCTTTCTCTCTTATTTAAAGATCTCTTTAAAATCTCAAGTGTTTATTTTCCTAAGGACATCTTTCTTAAGGTGTTGGATGTTGAATCTAGTTCAGAATAAGTTCATATCTTACCTATAATTCTCAGGTTGTGTGATTCTGGGTGAGTCATTTAATTTGCTCTCTGATCTTAGTCTTTTCATTTGTAAAATGGGGATAATAGTGCATATAGTAACTACCTCACAAGGGTGTTATAAGGATCAAGTAAGATAATATGGATGAAATGTTCTGTCTACTTTAAAAATCTCTCAGTGTCAAATATTATTACTGTTATTTCTACTGAGCCTTTGAATGATTCTGATATCTAGAAAAGAGCAGCCTGAATGAATGATTTTCATGTTCAGAGCAGAGCAAAGTGAATGAATGATTCTGATTTCCAGAGAACAATCTGAATGAATGATTCTCATGTCCAGAGCAAAGCAAACTGAATGAATGATTCTAATATTCAGAACAGAACAATCTGAATGAATGATTCTCATGTCCAGAGCAGAGCAAACTGAATAAATGATTCTAATGTCTGGAGAAGAGCTGAATGAATGATTCTCATGTCCAGAGCAGAACAAACTGAATGAATGATTCTAATGTCTCGAGAAGAGCTGAATGAATGATTCTCATGTCCAGGCAGAGCAATCAGAATGAATGGTGAAAAGCTTTAAATTCATGACATATAAAGATGAGTTGATGAAATTTGGAGTGGGTGAAGACACAATAGATATCTCCAGACATTGAAAAGGATGATATAGGGAAGAGGAACTAGAAATAATATTGGAAGCAGAACTAGAAATAATAGAGCTGTCCAATCTGTGCTGTCCCCAAGTACTCATTAAGCTCCAGCTGTGTGTAGTTACTGTCAGATGATGTCAAGGGCATTCATTCTATATACACGGTATCCCCAGAGTCTTTGATGTTGTTGAGTCATTTCAATTGTGTCTCATTTTCCATGTAATCATTTGGGATATTCTTGGCAAAACCATTGGAGTGATTTGCCATTTTCTTCAGCTCATTTTGTTGACTCGAAGTAGGAAACTGAGGCAAGCAGAGTTAAGTGACTTACCCAGGATTATTAGGAAGTGTCTAAAGACACTTGAATTTGAACTCAGGTCCTGCTGACTCTAGGGCTGATGCTCCATCCATTGTTCCTCAAAATCTTGGCTCTCCCTTAATTCTTAATAGCTAATTGAGCTTAAAAACTACTCTAGGATTGGGGATACCTTGTAAGTACATACAGGATAAATATAAATAAATGCAAAAATTAGTTAGATTTAAGATAATTAGCATGGAGATCACTAGCAGTCAGGCATATCAGGGAAAGTTTCATAGAAGATGTCTCCTGGGCTGCATCGAAAGGATAAATGGGTTCCATGGGGAGGTGATGAGTAAGTATATTACAGGTTTGGGGGATGGACCCACAGAATAGAGATAGAGGACAATTGTCAAACGGGGGAACAGAGAGAAGTCAAAAGTGGAATGGGTGTCCTGAGTGCTTAGTAGGCTTCCTCAATAGAAGCCTTTTAGTGGAAGTTGGCTGACTGCTCATGAGGGGTGTTATAATGGGTATTCTTTTTGGATTTGGCTTGAACTGGATGGCTGCCAAGGGTCAAGAAGCTTGGAACTTCTGTGACAATATATTTCATATCCACAATATGAAATGGGGGGTAGAAGAGTTTTCTCTAGAAGAAAATGAAAGGGTTGCTCTTTTTTTTTTTTTTTTTTAATTTCCTGAGGCATTGAGGATTAAGTGACTTGCCCAGGGTCACACGGTTAGGAAGTGTTAAGTGTCTGAGACCAGATTTGAACTCAGGTCCTCCTGACTTCAAGGCTGGTGCTCTACCCACTGTGCCTCCTAGCTGCCTCTTGAATGAAATATTTTTTAAATTTTATTTAAATATTTTTTGACATTATATATGCATGAGTAATTTTTTAATAACATTATCCCTTGTATTCATTTTTCCAGATTTTCCCCTCCCTCCCTCTACTCTCTCCCCTTGATGACAGGCAATCCCATACATTTTACATGTGTTACAATATAACCTAGATACAATATATGTGTGTAAATACCATTTTCTTGTTGCACATTAAGTATTAAATTCTGAAGGTATAAGTAACCTGGGTAGATAGACAGTAGTGCTAACAGTTTACATTCACTTCCCAGTGTTTCTTCTCTGGGTGTAGTTGTTTCTGTCCATTGAATGAAATATTTTTAAAGAATATAGCACAATGCCTTGCGTGTAGTAGGCACTTACTTAATAAATATTTATTTACTCCCTTCCTCTAATTCTGGCTATTTCTCTCACAGTGACAATCTGTACCAAATGACCTCGCAGCTAGAATGCATGACCTGGAACCAGATGAACCTAGGGGCCACACTGAAGGGGTAAGGTTGATCTCTCATGGTTCTCTCTCAAGTGATTGTTCAGTTACAGTAATTTGGATTTTTCTGACCCAGTTTTAAGATAATAGTGGGACAATATCAAGTTGCCTTTCTTTGTCTTTCACCGGTATTTTTTTTTTAATGGTTTGTGATCTTTGTGGATAATTTTAAGAAAATAAAATGATTTTGGGAGGGTCTAATGTATACAATTTTCCCTGTTCCATGGGCTTGGTAACAAAAATTTAACTTTCAATGTGGTCATTTTGTATTAAATGCCTTGGAGTTCTCCAAACTTTTGTTCATTCAGCTGATTTTCCCCTAACATTCACATTTTGGAGGAAATGTTATTTACAGATGGTATCCATTATACTTATCAAGAAATGCTTTAAGCGTACAAAGTCCAGACCCAAAATTTGTATTTGAGTGATGATGCTTTGGACAGTCGACAGTCAGATCTGCTTGAGAATGGCCCCACTAACAGGCATCCACCCTGATTGATATTCTACTACAGAGGCCCTAAGATCACTTCAGGAAGACGAGTAACTTGGAGTTGGTTCTAGCTAGCAGGAGAAAGCTCTTTCAAAGCCCCTTCCCTCCTCAGGCAGGTATCAGAGATCAGACCTGGCAGGGCCGGGGGTTGCCCTTTGAGATGTCCTGCCATCTTTGCATCTCTTAAGCAAACGCTGGCTCCCCATTGGATTTCTAGGTAGGGCGGCTCACCCCGCACCGTGCATGCGCCATCCCCACCCCACCTCTTCTTCTTCTCTTCTAGACCTGCTGCTGGCAACTCCAGCTCATTGAAATGGACAGAAGGGCAAAGCAAGTGAGTGGATGATACTCTGGTTTCCAGAAGTAATGATGCTGCCTTTGGCACATGGCAATAGGAGCATTACACAAGTCCAAATGATGAAGGATGATCAGGGACGCTGGGAGTGGGCTCAGGAACAATAGGGGCCAAAGCTCTTGCTCTCTTTCTTGTACTTGACTTAGGACTGTTGTGGGAGAGAACCTGAGACACCCAGTCATGGAATATCCCTTTTTTAGAGTCCCATAGATGATTTTTCTCAGTCTATGTTTCACAGCTACACTCATTTTGTGGTTTCTGCTTGTTCCTCTTAGACCTACTGGCTATGGAATGTCTGCTGTATATACATGCTGAGCTCTGTATTTTTCTTCACTCACTTTTATTCTCCTTCCCCTAAAGTTTCTTAGGGTGAACCATTGGTTCTATCAGATCTAAATCTTTTAACTCCCCAATGATTATACCTTCCTCAGCCCCTCTCCGTACGACTGTTCCTGTGGCTTATTTTCTCTCTTTCTATTCTCATAACCCAGGACCATTTACCCCCTTTCTTTCACTCAACCTCATTTTCTATTATACCCAATAGATTTCCTGATATGAGGGCCGCCATTTTGGATTTTGCATCCCCTAATGATTTGCTGCTAAATACTTCTCTACTGCCTGGAGCTGCTTGTGGGCAGTCAGGAACATCCTCAGCTCCTTTATCTCTGTCTTGGTTGTTTTGGTGGCAGGTTTTCCTTTGCTTTTGTTTCAGCATCTTACTCTCTCCTACTTTCCTCTGGTCTGCTACTGACAATTTCAGAACTCTTTCTTATGTGTCTCTTTTCTCTTAAATTTCCCTGCTTTCCAACACAGACCATTCTTTCTTTTCTTTGGAATCCCTTACTTGACTTCTTTCCCGTTTAGCCTTTTCTTCTACTTGAAGTTTAAGAATTATCTTCCTTCTCCGTAAACCAAACTTATTCCACAGAAGAGACTGAAGGACATTGGGAAATATTTTATTTTTCCTATGTTATATTTCCCAGTACCATTCAGGACTTTAAAAAAATCGTACAAGGGATTTTGAAAATTTGGAAAGATAAAAAGTGGAGGTGGGGTGATTTAATGTTTGACAAATTGAATATAACATATAGTAGAATATAACATATAATGGAATAATTCAGAAGGCTGTGTCATATATACACAGAGACATTATATTATTATATTATAATCACAACTATTATCAAATTAACATTATAATCACAAGCATCATTATATTGTAATAATAAATAATATACTCAAAAGCATCATTACATTATAATCATAAGTATCATATTAACATTAAAATGATAAATATGATTATATAATTATAAATATTATTCAAGTATTATTGTAATTATATAATTAAAATTATAATTGTTACTATTGTTATAATTGTTATTCATTAGTCTGCCTTTTACTATATTATCTGGAGGAAAGGATTTCAGGGTTTTAAAATATATATATTTGATTGATTATGCCATAATTCCTTCCCATACTTTTCTCTCTACATTGAACTCATTAAATTTTGGGGGAAAAAATTGAAAGGAAAGATAATTCTTGTATACCCACTACCTTCAGAAGCCACAGATTCCTATGAAGCATCCAGTAGCACCAACAATAACAATAACGGCAATGATAACAGACTGAATTTATAGCTTAATACTTTAAGGTTTTTAAAGTGCTTTATAAATATGTCATTTTATCCTAGTACTATTCTGAGAGTAATTATTATCACCATCTCATAGATGAGGAAATTAGACAAATGGATGTTATTATGTGACTTACCCTGGGTCACACAGCTAGGGTCTTTCTGTCTCCAACTCCAGAGCTCTGGGTACCATTACCCTTCCTAGAAATCTAGACTTGTTGCATAAAGACATTTATTTGAGTAAATAAATAATTGTTGCTGCCATTAGGTAGCACTTGCCCTTCATTACCTCATTTGATCTGTACAATCCCTACAAGGGAGGCAGTACATTGTCCCCAGAATTATAGATGAGGAAAGTAGGGTTCACAGAAGTTAAACAACTTCCTCATTCTCCCCACAGAGTAAGCAGCAGAGCAGGGAAACCCTGGTTTTCCAGCTCTTAATACTCCAGGACTTTGCACCATACTCTGCATCAGCACTTTTGGATAAGTTCCTTTTGTAAAATAATCTAATGTTAAGTCTAGAAGGGCCCTTAGGACAACTAACCAATCAATTGATCAATTAGCAACAATTTTTTAAAGCCTGTGCTATGTATCAGGCATTGTGAAGAATTCTGGATCTGGAGTCAGAAAGATTTTGAATGTCACGTCAGATACTAATTGTGTGACCCCGGATCTCTTCTGTCTGTCTCACTTTCTTCATCTATAAAATGGGAATTTATGTGAGAACAAAATGAGATAATATTGGCAAAGCACTTTGCAAACTTTAAAGTGCTATAGAAATTCCAGATGCTATTATTGTTGTTGTTGTTGTTGTTGCTGCTGCTGCTACTATTATGCATTGTAGAAGTGTCTTGCTTCTGAAAGGAGATAATAACAAAAACATCCCTACTCTCCAAAAGCTTATGTTCTACAGGATGGAGATAACACTGTGTATAGAAATATATACAATAAACGATAAAACGTGGGATATGGGATAGATAGATAGACTCTTAGAACACAGATCACAGGATGTCAGAGCTGGAAGGAAATGCACAGCTTAGAACATAAGTTATCAAAGCTAGGAGAAACTTTATAGTCTAGAACATAGAATATCAAAGCTAGAAGAGACCTTATAATCTAGAATACAGAGTTTCAGAACTGGGAGGACCTTATAACCTAGAATACAGAGTGTCAGAGCTAGGAGGGAATCTTACCATCTAGAATACATAGTGCCAGAGCTAGGAAATACTTTATAATTTATAACAGAGTGTCAAAGATAGGAAGCACCTTATAGCTTAGAATACAGAGTATCATAACTGAAAGGGACTTTACAACCTAGAACACAGAATGCAAGAGTTAAAAGGGCTTTACAATCTAGAATACAGAGTGTTGGAGCTGGGAAATAGTTATAATCTAGAACAGGGTGTCAGAGCTAGGAAGTACCTTATAGCTTAGAATACAGGGTGTCATAACTGAAAGGGACTTTACAACCTAGAACAGAGAATGCAAAAGTTGAAAGGACTTTACAATCTAGAATACAGAGTGTTAGAGGTAGAAAGGACCTTAGAAGCTAGAACTCCAGAATGTCAGAGCTGGAGAACTCTAGAACATAGCAGATGGAATGGTGTGGAGTGTGGAGTGTCAGAATAGAAAGCAAATCTCCAAACAAAGACCACATCATGTCAGAGCTGAGAAGGGCCTTCAGCCACAGAGGGATTTAGGGATCGCTAGCTTGACTTCTCTGCATACATTATAGGTTTATGTCACTGTGAGTCCTTACTACTAGTTCTATTTTGAAGATTATATATTTTAAAAATCACATAAAACTTGGGATACCAAGGCAGAAGAACAAAGGTAATTATTTACATGATCCTGATAGAAAAAAAAATCTCATTAAATTCATTAATTGGTCCAGTTCAGTTCTTTGCTTTGACTGTGGAGACCTTGGCGTAAACCCTTTATTGCCTGTGATAAAAAATGCTGAAGCCCTTCTCCCTCAGTGTTACAGGAATATCTCGGGTATAAAAGTATGTATCAGATAACTGCAGTGGGGAACATTAGAGATGCTTGGTTTAAACAAAACTTTAGTCTGTGACCTGAGTTTTAAAATAGAAGTTTAAAATAGCTGGATTATTTGAAGGAGAGAACCTATCTGAACCAGAAGAATTTTGGGAGAGTACAAGACGTGGCACTCAGACTGAGCCGTAATGGAAGATGTGTCCTAAAAGGCAGGAATAGGGATGATGGAGTGCCTATGATAGTGTTGTACCCCATCTGTGTGAGTGCACAGTAGAGGCAGGAGATAGCCTGGCAAATTTCGGGAATAGTCTGGCTAGGACGTGGTGTGTGTGAAGGGGAATGACATGAAAAAATCTGGAAATATCACCTAGAGCCCGTCGGAAGAAGGTCTTCAGTGCCAGAAGTAGGAATCTGTATTTGATGCTAGAGACAATGGGGTGAGCAGGGGTGTGATGTGGTGACAAGGTCTAGAATGTGACAAATGCTTGATAAATGTCTATTGACCGATTTATTGATTGATGGTCAAGCCTGTGCTGCCTATGGAAGCCAGGAACAGGGATTTCTTATGCCTGAGATATAGAACATGCTATTTCCGGCTGCATTCAAGGCAGGAATAAGATATTTTAGGAGGTTTAGTGTCTCTCAGAGCCCCCACCAAAATATCATTAGATTTTTCAAAAATGGGACTCTTAAGGAAAGATGAGTTCCAAGGGGATTTTTTTTCTGTAGCATAAGCCAGTATTATGTGTAATTAAAAAAGAAAACCTTTGCTTTTCTGTTCAATTTGGAATTTTAAAAAGGAACCATCTTTCCTCCATTTCTTCACGGTTTCTGGTTTCTAAAGGATTAAAAAAAGATCAGGCTGTTAAACTAACACTGTTAGACACTGTTTTGTCTTTTCTGGAGAAAATATCCTGCAAAATGGAGAAACACATCAACCTTGACTGGGGTCCAAGCTATTAAAATGAGGAAGAGGTTATTCTCCAGGGACCTGGGAAGGGGGAGTGGGAAATCGGACACAATGGAAAT